>NW_025795686.1:0-36541 GCF_021613505.1 Equus quagga
GAATTCTACCAAACTTTTAAGGAAGGAATTATGTCAATTCCCTACAATCTCTTTCAGAGGACATAAGCGGAGGGAATACTCCCTAATTCATTCTATGAGGCCAGAATTACCCTAATACCAAAACCAGACAAAGACATCACAAGAAAAGAAAACTACAGACAAATATCTCTCATGAACTTAGATGCAAAAACCCTCAACAAAATATTAGCAAATCAGATCCAAAAATGTAAAAAGAATTATACAACCAAGTGGAATTTATCCTAGATATTCCAGGTTGATTCAACTTTTGAAATCTATTAATGTAATCTATCACATAACACACTAAAAAAGTGTGTAATGAATATGACCATACAAATAGAGGCAGAAAAAGCATTTAACAAAAATCTAGCACTCACCCATGATAAAAACTCTCAGTAACTAGTAATAGAGAACTTTCTCAACTTGATAAAGAACATCTACAAAAAACCTACAGCTAACATTATACTTAATGGTGAGAAACTTGAAGCTTTCCCACTAAGATCAGGTACAAGGCAAGGACGTCCCCTCTCACCACTCCTTTTCAACATTGTACTGGAAGTCTTTGATAATGTAATAAAGTAAGAGAAAGAAATAAAAAGTATACAGATTGGGAAGACTTAAAACTGTCATTGTTCACAGATTATATAATTGTCTATGTAGAAAATCCAAAAGAATTGACAAAAAAACTCCTGGAACTAAAAAGCAATTATACTAAGGTTATGTGATGCAAGGTTAATATCAATAGTCAATTGCTTTTCTATATACCAACAATGAATAAGTGGAATGTGAAATTAAAAACACAGTACCATTTACATTAGCACTCCTAAAAGCAAAATACTTAGGTATAAATGTAACAAAATACGTACAATATCTGTATGAGGAAAACTATAAAACTCTGATAAATGAAATCAAAGAACTAAATAAATGGAGAGATATTCCACGTTCATAGGTGGAAAGACTCAATATTGTCAAGATGTCTGTGTTTCCTAACTTGCTCTATAGATTCAATCAATGCAACCCCAATCAAAATCCCAGCAAGTTATTTTATGGATATTGACAAATTGATTCTAAAGTTTATATGGAGAGGAAAACGACCCAGAATAGCCAACACAATATTGAAGGAGAAGAACAAAGTTGGAGGATTGATGCCACCCAACTTCAAGATTTACTATAGAGCTACAGTAATTGAGACAGTGTGGTATTGGTGAAAGGATAGACAAATAGATCAACAGAACAGAATAGAGAGCCCAGGAAAGAGATTCCCCATAAATACAGTCAACTAATCTTTGACAAAGAAGTAAAAGCAATACAGTGGAACAAAGATATTCTTTAAATAAATGGTGCTAGAACAACTGGACATCCACATGCAAAAAAGGGACTCTAGACACAGACCTTACACCCTTCACAATAATTAACTTGAAATGGGTCATAGACCCAAAAGTAAAATGCAAAACTATAAAAATCCTACAAGATAACATAGAAGAAAACCTAGATGACCACGGGTATGGTGATGGCTTTTTAGATATAACACTAAAGACGTGATCTATGGAAGAAATAATTGATAAGCTGGATTTCATTAAAATTAAAAACATCTGCCTCTGTGAAAGACAATGTCAACAGAATGAGAAGACAAGCCACAGACTGGGAGAAAGATTTGCAAAAGACACATCTGACAAAGGACTGTTATTCAAAATATACAAAGAATTCTTAAAACTCAACAACAAGCAAAGAAACAACCCAATTAAAAATTAAGCCAAAGACCTTGACACCTCACTAAAGAAGAAATACAGATGGCAAATGAGCACGTGAAAAGATGCTCCACAACATATGTCATCAGGGAAATGCAAATTAAAACAACAATGAGATACCACTATATACCTATTAAAATGGCTAAAATCCAGAACACTGACACCACTAAATGCTGGCAAGGAGCAACGGGAACTCTCGTTCATTGCTGGTGGGAATGCAAATGGTACAGTCACTTTGGAAGACAGTTTGGCAGTTTCTTACAAAACTAAACATACTCTTACCATATAATCTAGCAATTGAGCTCCCTGGTATTTACCAAAAGGAGTTGAAAACTTATGTCCACATGAAAACCTACAAACAGATGTCTAGAGCAGCTTTACTCATAATTGTCAAACTTGGAAGCAATCAAGATATCCTTCAGTAGGTGAATAGATAAATAAACTGTGGCACATCCAGACAATGGAATATGATTCAGTGCTAAAAAGAAATGAGTGATCAAGCCATGAAAAGACATGGAGGAAACTTAAATGCATATTACTAAGTGAAAGAAGTCAATCTGAAAAGGCAATATACTGTACGATTCCAAGTATATGACACTCTGGAAAAGGCAAAACTATAGAGACAGGAAGATCAGTGGTGGTGGTGGGAGGAGGGGTTGGTGATGAATAGGCAGAGGACAGAGGATTTTTAGGGCAGTTAAATACTCTGTATGATATTATAATAATGGGTATATGTCATTATACATTTGTACAAATCCCTAGAATGTACAACACCAAGAATGAACGCTGAGATAAACTATGGACTTTGGGTGGTTACGATGTTTCAATGTGGATTCATCCTTGGTAAAAAATGTACCACTCTGGTGAGTGATGTTGATAATGGGGGAGGCTACGCTTGAGTAGGGGCAGTGAGTATATGGGAAATCTCTGCACCTTCCTCGCTTTGTTGTAAGTCTAAAACTACTCTACAAAAAAATTAAGTCTTTAAAACAAATGACTAGCCTCAGGAACATGGGAGACAACAGCAAAAGGTCTAACACTGTGCAACTGGAGTCCCCGCGTGAGAGGAAAGACAGAATAGCGCAGAGATTTTCTCAAAGGTACAACAAATTCAAGAAGCTCAGTAAGATAAGTTAGAAAAAACTGCATCTAGTCACACCACAGTGGAAGTGTTGAAAACCAAAGGGAAAGAGAAAATATTGAAAGAGCTAGAGAAAAAGACACATTACATACAGTGGAATATGGCAGACTCTCCTTTGACCAAACTTCCATCAAGCTCCTCTGAGTTCTCTCTCTGACTAGGCCTGGATCTTGGGCTCTGTCCCTGGTCCACTTAGTCTGGTTTGAGGAAGAATCCTGCTGAGTCAGAGTAGCAAAAATCTCCCACTGGCTGTCTGATGGCCCTCGGTATCTGATCAAATTCCTCAACCTCTACCCTCAATATCTCATCGCCCTGGTTTGCCTTCAGCAAGAATCCTGTAGAGCAGGCCTAGGAAGAAGCCCCCTATCCCTGATGTTTCCTCTTAGTAATTCTTCATTTACTGACCCCTACCCTGCTCCACGGCTGTAAATCTCCACTCGTCCCTGTTGTATTCAAAGTTGAGCCTGACCGCTCTTGCCTACTGCAAAACCCCATGGCACTAGTCCCTTCTTGAATATCAGTTCTTCCTTATCATCTTTAACAAGTGTCATGAATAATTTTTCTTTAAAAATATCAATTCCAGGGGCTGGCCCAGTGGCGCAGCGGTTAAGTTTGCAAGTTCCGCATCTCAGCAGCCCAGGGTTCGCCGGTGCGGATCCTGGGTGCAGACATGGCACCGCTTGGCAAAAGCCATGCTGTGATAGATGTCCCACATACAAAGTAGAGGAAGATGGGCATGGATGTTAGCTCAGGGCCAGCCGTCCTCAGCAACAAAAAAAGAGGAGGATTGGCAGTAGTTAGCTCAGGGTTAATCTTCCTCAAAAAACAACAAAAAAAACCCCCAATTCCAAAGACCTCTGACTTCTCATCACATATCATGGAAGGAGACTGTAAAACACTCTAATTAAAAGAGAGAGATTATCAGAACTGATTTTAAAAAAGTGAGACCCATTTGCACGCTATTCACCAGATATATACTTTAATATAAAGACCAGTTAAAAGCAAATGGGTTGAAAAAGATACCATGTAAACTGCAAGCACAGGCAGGCTGGAGTGGCTGGAGTGGTACCCCAAAGACCTACAATCCTTAACGTGTGTGCCGAATAATAGATTCTTAAAATATGCAAAGAAGCAACTGAGAGAATTAAAGGGAGAATAAAAATTCTACAGTTATAGTTGGGGATCTTAACACCCTCTCTCAGCAATTAAAAGAACAAAAAAGTCACACATAATTGAGAGAACAGAAAAAATTAGTAAAAATAAAGGTGATCTGAAAAAGAATCATCTTGATATAATTGATATTTATGGAACACTATATCCTATAGATTAGACATTTTTTTCTCACATACGTGGTACATTTACCAAGACAGACCAAATTTATGGAAGAATATGACCCAAGCTCAAACTCATACCTCATCTGCAGATGGTCTAGACAGCACAACCAAATACACCTTTGTAAGGACATTAGCTGAATATGACATTTACTTGCTTACAAATCTTCCATTACTTTCCATTGCCTAGAAGGTGAATGTCAATCTCTTCAGGTTGACATACCCACCCCTCTGAGTCATGACTCATAAGAGTCCATTCCACATAATTTTTATTTTGGCTGTAGTTGATATGGACTCTATTATCTGCCAAAGATGCATCATTGCACATTTGACTGCCAAGTCTTCACTCATTTTTTCCCACTACCTTTTATGCCCTCCCTGATGTCGTCACTCAGGATCATCTGCATCCTCCGAGGTTCAGCTCAGTTACTTTTCCCTCATGGTGTCTGCTCTGATCACTGAGGCTGGAGGTCCCCTCCCTCTTTACTGAGCTCCAGTGAACTGAGTTTCTGTCACCCGTCACACACTGATTCTTGATGAAATGATCTGGCCTTGAGGAGAAGGGACATTTGGACTGTGGTCAGTTACAGTCAAAAGCAGATTGGGCAAGCATGGAGCAGGCAGGCAAAGAGAGAGCCACTTCCCAGCTCAGCCTTCTGCAGGACTTGACATTAAAGAATTAATCTGGCTGCTTCTTGCAAAAAATTGCAAGTAAATTGCTGAAGAGGATGTGAATGACTGGCTTTTGAAATATCTCAAATTGCCTGTAAATAAACCTAAAGCAAATGTTAACTGTTCCTCTGAAATGCCACGTGAAGAATTAAGCTTCTTTTTCTCCAGGGAGATCCTTCTTTATTAGTAACCAGTCAAAACTGGCAGACAGTTATTGATCTCCCATTAAATGCAAGGAACTGAGATACATGTGCAGTTGATGGCTTTTTAAAAATAAGAAACTAGTCTCGAGCAAGAGCAAGGTAGCAGTTCAAAGTATAAAAGTGACAGATACTCTATGCCATAGCTTTGGGAAGGAGATGGAGGAATTGTCTGCTCACAGCAGGTTCAGGCTGCAGGGATTTCCAGAAGGTAAAGAAGGACATTGAAGCACAGCACCAGTACCACTGTGGTGGGAAATGGTTCACCTACCTTCTCCAGGGAGAGCAACTCATGATAGGGAAGTTATGGTTACAAAGCAAAACCAAGCAAAGCAAGGAGATGCCATTTGATTTGGTGCACATTTTAAATCTGTCTTAAATCTTCTAGAAAATACCAGCTCCATGCAGACTTATACAGGAAGCAACCTTGTGCATGGTTGGAAGATCGAGATAGCTCATGGTTGGAAGGAATAAGGGCGTGACTTTTCCACTTGTAGTCCTGGTTATTTTTTTTTTAAATGATCAAAACTGTGTATTTGGGGGCCGGCCCAGTGGCATAGTGGTTAAGTTTGTGCGCTCTGGTTCGTTGGCCTGGGTTTGTGGCTTTGCATCCTGGGCATGGACCTACACATCGCTCATCAAGCCACGCTGGGTTGTGTCCCACATACAAAATAGAAGAAGATTGACACAGATATTAGCTCAGAGCCAATCTTCCTCACCAAAACAAAACAAAACAAAAAACTGTGTATTTGGGGATGACTTGAGTAACAGTGCTGGAGGGGACCAGAGTATGTTGGCAGCGAGTCCTCTTAAGTTAGACTTTGCTGTCTTACAGATTTATTTCAAATAAACAGAGAGATTTATATTCTTTAATTTTAACTCTTGTACATAGGAAACTATTCTAAGATTTAATTCCTTTTAGAAAAATTTTTTTGAAGATGTATTTTATTTATTTTTTTTATTGTGGTAACATTGGTTTATAACATTATATAAATTTCAGATGTACATCATTTTATTTTGATTTCTGTGTAGATTACATCATGTTCACCACCCAAAGACTAATTACAATCCATCACCACACATACGTGCCTAATCACCCGTTTTGCCCTCTCCCCTCCCCCTTCCCCTCTGGTAACCACCAATCCAATCTTTGTCTCTATCTGATTGTTTGTTGTTGTTTTTATCTTCTACTTACGAGTGAGATCATTCAATATTTGACTTTCTCCCTCTGACTTATTTCGCTTACCTTAATACCCTCAAGGTCCATCCATGTTGTCACAAATGGCCAGATTTCATCCTTTTTATGGCTGAGTAGCGTCCCATTGTGTATATATACCACATCTTTATCCATTCATCCCTTGATGGACACCTAGGTTGCTTCCAAGTCTTGGCTTTTGTGAATAATGCTGCAGTGAATATAGGGGTATATATATCTTTACGCATTTGTGTTTTCATGTTCTTTGGATAAAAACCCAGCAGCGGAATAGCTGGATCATTTGGTATTTCTATTCTTAATTTTTGAGGACTCTCCATACTGTTTTCCATAGTGGCTGCACCAGTTTACATTCCCACCAGCTGTGTATGAGAGTTCCTTTTTCTCCACATCCTCTCCAACACTTGTTATTTCTTGTCTTGTCAATTGTAGCCATTCTCACAGGCGTGTGGTGAAATCTCATTGTAGTTTTGATTTGCATTTCCCTAATAATTAGTGATCCTAGTGATGTTTCGTTTTCCACACTAAACATCTCCTCCGGTGGAGTTTATGGACCCTCACTATTCAAAGTGTAGTCCATAGACCAGAAACCGCAGCATCCCCTGGGGGTTTGCTAGAAATGTAGCATTTCAGGCTTCACCTCAGACCTACTGAAAACACAACCTGCATTTAACGAGATTTCACAAAATTCATTTGCACGTTAAAGTGTGCAAGGAGCACAGTTATAATACTCATCCAAGGGCCCAATCTGGACAAAAAATAGCCAGAACAGAAAGAAAGAGGTGTTTGCCTCATAGCAAGCCCAGAAGGAGGCAAATATCAACACAGATAAATGATGTTTATAAGTGTGCTTAAAGGACTGGAAATTATTAGACCTTTAGAATTTCATAGTTTTCAGTCTACTTTTTTACAAGAAAACACTTAGTGGGCACAGGATGAGAAAGAAGGTAGGTGTGGAGTGTTGAAGTAAATCCTGGTTCTTATGTGGGCTCTGTGAGGTCCATTTTATGGGAATTTGAGCCCAAGGCAGGGGAACTTTGAGGAAGACACCAGGAAACTGCACTCAACTTTGTAAGCTTAGAGCATCTCATCGTGGATGTTTTAGAAAGGGGTGATTTTGGTTTGGACATCTCATTATGCATTTAAAGAGACCCATAATATGCTAATAAACATAACGGTAATTTTAAAACAACTTATATCTCCAAACTGATGATTAGGAAAGCACATGCATTTTGAAAATTTCCTAGCTGTCCCTACCCGCAACTTTCTCATGTTCTTCTGACCCCAGTTAAATGGGGTCAGGTTGGGATTGAGGTCTGGCAGGATGACAGGTCCTGGTGCTCGTGACAGCTCTAGAACCCCCGCGGCTCCCGTCCCCAGGTGAGTAACCACACACGTCTCCTGGGAGAGGCCCCACTGTTAGGCACTCAGGGGAGGTTGTATTGCTGGTAGCCTGCCACATGCCCCTCTTGCCGTGAAGGGTCCCTGTAGGGGGAAGCATACACACAGAGGGAGACAGATCACCAGCTTGGTGAATGGCGATTACTCACTGATCCAGGTCTGTGTGCTGAAAGCTTAATGTGTGAAGACATCGTTGGCCAGGAGACCAAAGAGAGATCTTTCATTCTTTTCTGCCTTGAGTCAGAAGGGCTGGCCTGAGGAGCAGACCCATCCATCTGATCAATCAGTAGCACATGGCCAGGCTGCTCCACCCACCCTGTCACAGCACGGTGGAGCTTAGGGGTACTGTCAGTCTCCCTAGGGTGACATTTGAGTTCAGCTTTGCACGATGCAAGATATTTCAATAGACGTACAAGGAGAAAGGAGGTCACAGGGAGGAAAGTGAGGGGATGTTGAGGAAGGACTCATGTCGGTCAGGAGGCAGGTTACCAGGAGGGCACTGATGTGACCAAGCCTCAGTGGGGTCATGATGTGGAAGATGGCAATGCTGGTGCCAGGCGCCTGACCTCCACCTGGCAGAGAATGGGGAACCACTGGGTGTCTCTGAGCAAGGGAGAGAAATGATGTGACTGGAACCTCCCTCTGGGAAGCTAAGCCTGGCTGTGGGTGAGGCGCCCGTGGGCAAGGGAGAGCCTGGAGGCAGGAGACCAGTGAGAAGCTGAGGCTGGCACGGAGGAAGGGGTGGGGGAATGGAGAGGAGAGGGCACTGCTGAGGAGCCAGCGACAGGAATTTAAAGACTCCCAGAGCTTTCCAAATACGGATACCTGTGTTCTGCCCCCAGAGGGTCTATCTCATTGGTGTGGTGGGGCCTGGGCAGGGATGGCTATGGAAGCTCCCAGGTGGGGCCAGTGTGCAGCCAAGATGAGGACCACTGCTCTGAACAGCCCCTCGTTTTACTGCCGGGGGAAGTGAGGACCCAGGAGGGAAGGGGCTGGGCTCAGGGCCTTGGGTCTGGAACCCCAGAATCCTGACGGTACATCCAATGAGTGCTGTAACCGAGGTGCTGGAGAAAGGGGGAGAGAATAAGAGAACAGAATCCAGGGCTGGTGGGGTAGACCCTTGGAGGGTGCCTCCATCTACAGAGGGGAGGAAGGAGGAAGGTAGCAGAGGAGACAGAGGAGCTGGCTGAGAGGAAGGAACCAGCCACGGGGGAGGTGGAGGGATGCTAACACTGTTGCAGGCCTGGGAGATCAAAGCAGAGCGGACTGGGGAAAGGTCTTTGGGACCGGCCATTGGGAGGTCACTGGGGGGGCAGCATAGCTTAATGGTTTACAGAGTCCCAGAGCCAGACTGCCCGAAAGGCATTTGGGGGCCACGTGAGAACATCATGTGTCTCCATTAGCTCACCAGCTGTGTGACTTCGGACATGTTAATTTGTCTCTCTATGCCTCAGTTTTCTCATCTGTCAAATGCGTATAATATTAGCACCTGACTAGTAGGATGGTCATGAGTTTAAATGGGCTAATACATGTAAAACACTTAGGATGGTGCCTGGCACAGTGTGTGTGTGTATGATCAATATCACGCTAGCTTTCATTGTTGTGGTTATTATTGATGGTGACCTTTGACAATTTTCATTGGGTGGTGGGAGAGGTGTCAGATTTTATAACTACCTTACAGGCATCTGCATCTCAGCCAGCAGTTCCTTAGCATAATCTCCATGTTGGCTCTTGCTAGAGCGTTTAGAAACATGCTTGCAGTTTTGTTTGCAGAAGTGAGGCTGACCTAACCATGTCTAGTTTCACTGGGGCCTTTTTGTGATGGAATGGATTGTCTACACTGGCACTTCAGCATCTTATACCCTCTCCCTGAATTTCAATAACTCAGTTCCACTAAATTAATCTGATCAGCACATTTTAGCTGGCTCAGTTGCAGGGGAAACACCGTTACCCTGAAGAACAGTGTCTCCTGTATTGCAGTGGTGGCATGAGAGCTTCTCCTTATTCCCACAGGGTCCTCTGTCGGCCCACACCTGGTCACCTGTGGGACCCAGTGCATCAGAGAGTGCACATTCGGTAAGGGAGGGGAAAGTGAGGCAGGAGACAGGGAGAGGTGGGAGAAGGAGAGGAGAGGGGAGATGGCTCATTGAACAGCCCCCAAAGCACTCTCTACTTTACAGACATCCCCAAAACACAGCAGTCAGAGAACCCCTCCGGCAACCTGGCCACAAGCAGCAGCCAGCATGTGCAGCCCCAGGAATCACCTCTGAGTGCTATGTGGGCATCTGGCCACTGGGTGTCACTCTTCGTCCGTGTTCATTCTGTATCAGGGTTCTGAGGACGGTCCTGCATTTGCTGGTCTCCACCCTCTTCCCACAGGGTCCCTCCCTGTGCTTGTGTATCTCCACTGGAAGGCTTTCCTGACCACACAGCAGTGTACTGAGAGTGAGGTCGCCCCACACAGGAAAGCAGCCTGTTCGTCACGGAAGCAACGAGAGCCCAGCATCAGGAACCAATTCTACAGCACCAGCGGCAGCTTGAAACCGAGCTCTTAAGGCACAGAAATAGTTCATTAATTTTATCATTCGTCATTGTTATTTCCTTCTTTCTACATTCTTTTTTGTTAATTTAGGTTCTTATATTTTTATTTAATTCTTTTTTTCGATAAAATCGAACAATTTAGATGAAATGGAAATTAAACCCAGAAAGGATTGGGAGAAAAACCTGGGCAGATACAACATTTGAAGAAATAGAAATTATGTTTTAAAAAATCTGTGATTTTTATTTACGCTCTTCAGAACTTGGTGTGCTTTTTCAATCTGAAGATTCACGTCCTCAATTCTGGAATATTCTCATTTTCCCTGTGAAAACTGACTCTCCTTCTGGAAGTTCTAGGAGATTATGTTGGGCATCTCATTCTACCTTCCGTCTTGCTTGGTTAATTCTTTCTCAGTTTCCACCTTGTTTCTCCATGCTACATTCTGGGTGATTTCTGCAGATCTGCGTTCAGGTTCACTAATTTTTCCTCTGCTCAATCTTTCATTTAACCTACCCAGTGAGTCCTTAACTGTGGCCACTTTGTGTTTTGTTTCTATGAGTTGTAATTGGTTATTTATCAAATTTGTCTGTTTCCTTTTCCATAATCCTCTATTTTTTCATTATGGTTCCTAATTTTTAAAATCCTTTAAATTACTTAAACTTGCTTATTCTGGTTCTCTTTCATTTCCAGTTCTTTCATTTCCCACTCTTGCAATGCTAATTCACTGGCTGGTTGCATCTGCTGGTTTTCCATCTCTGCAGTTAATTTCCCTTTGTGATTTGTATCTCTTTAACTATGAACTACGCTGAACTACTTTTCAGCATTAAAAAAAAAAGGGCTTCTCATGAACCCTACTCTGTGAAAATATCCCAGTAGAATAGTTTTTGCAATTGTTCCTCTTGTCTTCCTTGAGAATTAACATCCCGGGGCAAGTGGCTGTCACTTACTCCCCTGCTGGGATTCCTGCAGAGTGAGGGGTAAATTCGGATCCTGCACCTTCTCAAGGCACAGGCCTGAGTGGCTGATTTTCCACAAAAGGCCTCAGACAGAGGCATAGCTTCTTCAGGGTGTCCTTGGAAGGTGGAAGGAAGTTTTCTAATTCTTTGTGGATAGAATAGTGACACTTCCAGACTTCAAGCTTTATGCAGGGAGCAAATTTCCAGCTTCCCGGCTTCACACAGGCCCAAGGTTACCTCTAGTAAGCCCAAGGTTACCTCTAGTAAGAGGGGTGGGCATTAGAACGCCAGCCCAGCTCCAAGGGCTGATGTTCTGGCTCAGAACCCCAGGGTCCCCAGGACCTCCGCTCCCCCTTACCCACAGGGCTTTGATTTCTGTGCTTGTTTCACCAGGAATTTCCCTTCTTTCTTTCTTTTCTTTTCTTTTTTTTTTATTTTTTTCTGCTTTATCTCTCCAAACCCCCCCTGTACACAGTTGTATATCTTAGTTGCATGTCCTTCTAGTTGTGGGATGTGGGACACCGTCTCATTGTGGCCTGACGAGCGGTGCCAGGTCCGTGCCCAGGATCCGAACCCTGGGCCGCCGCAGCAGAGCGCGCGAACTTAACCACTCGGCCACGGAGCTGGTCCCCGCTTCTTTCTTTAAAGCTAAATATGTATTAAAACATTTATCTTTGTCACCTTTTATCCTACTTTGACCTTCAGCGATTCAGTTTATCTTCTGGTTTTCCTATCAGAGGTTTTTAAACAGAGTCATCTCAGCTGTGGGGGAGTCGGATAAGCGACAGGGCAACTGACACCTTCCCCACCCTAAACCCCGCCCTGTACCCTGGTTTACACAGAGAAGCCCTTCTTGCATCCTGCCCTACAACAGCCTAGCTGTGTGCCTCTGGCAAGTACTTCATCTTTCTGTGCCTCAGTTTCTCCATCTGTAAAAAGAGAACAATAATAGTACTGCCTCACAGGACTGTTGAGAGGATTAAATGAGATAATACACACAAAGCACCCAGGTCGGTGCCTTGTTCAAAAGAAGCACTCAGTAAGTGATCTTTGTTAATTATTGGGCTCCAAGTTATATTTTTTTAAAAAAAATAGTTCTGAGCTGAAAAAAACCCTAAGTCTTTCTAGATCTAGATGGGGCTTTAAAAACTATTCGATACATTCTAGACTGGGTACGTTCTAAAAGAACTTCTAGTTTGAAAATTCTTTACTTCTATGTCAACTCCACGGTAGGAACGTTCATTTTAGCCAAGCTTGGCTTATGCCTCACAGGGTGGGCATAAAGATCTCTATTGTGGATGACCGTTTTCTTCCAGCCCCCTGACATTCCTTCAACCCGACTTCCCAACTCTTAGCAATTCGACTCTTTTATGATTCACAATGAGCTTGTTGTAACAGTTGTACAAGCTTTCTTCCAACTAGAGTCAGCCTCCCTTCATGGTTTCTCAACGTTGTGTCACCTGTCCCTAGATTTTTTTGCTGAAATCGCCTGCCACTAAAGAAATTTTATTTAATGGTCGCTCTCTAACCTTTACATTTATGGTCACCTCTTCTATATTTCCTGTCAAAGTGGGGACCGTGTAGTCTCAAGGAAAGGACAGGGTTAAGAGAAGGGCTTTGCTTTGTTTCATGAGAGAAGGTGCTATTGGGAGGGTCATTTTCATTACCACTTCGACCTACTCAGTAATTGTTCAGCCAGTTCTGCTGAGCTGGTGACAGCTCTTGTCACTTGGGAGCATGACTACATTATGAAGCAATAAGACGATGAGTCAGGATTCAGCCATGAGCAATGAGGGGTGATGGTCTCCCACCACATCCCAGTGTGAAGTGGAGAAAGTAGCAGGTCAAGGCCTTGCACTGACTCCCTCCCACCTCTTGCACTCCCCCCCCCCCCCCCCATGCACTGGCCCCCCTACATCCTTGGGCCTTAATTTGGGTGCAGGAGCTCTACCATTTTCAGGCACAAGGTGCAATGCTCCTAAGTCCCGGGGAAGTGGTAGGAAATCAGCATGTACCAGCTTCTCTGCAGGTTGCTCATACTGCTCTAACATCTGCCTAACAGCTGCCTATATGTTCCTAGTATCTTCTGAAGGCCCAAGCTTTTCAAGATCCATAGAGTCTTTTTAATTGCAAATAGGGGTGTTCCAATCCTATCCAAGAATTTGGAGCTATGGTCACAATTGAGTTGATGACTTGGATAATAGTTGATTGGTACAATTGGTATAAAAAAATCCAGGGTTCCATAGAGCACGTTGTTTTATGGCCAGTGGAAGAAGGAAGAATAGCAAGCCAGGTGCGCCCAACCTCTTCACTCTACTGAGGTTTGAGGATATAAGGTGGTTGAGAGGAGAACATGGGTCCGTCATGAGGAGAAGGCTGCAACTATTTTAGTTCAGCCAGGGAGGGTGGGGACCATCTCAGCTCACCATGGAGTTTCCCAGCTCACAGCACAGATGCAGCAGCAAGTTTGACATTCTAATAATTGAGAGAGGGCAGTAAGAGCCAGTCCTTGGATGTTATAAATACCATGCCAAAGACAGGAAACCAGGGAAAGTGTGGGCTCTTTCTTCCCAGTCCTTTTAAGGGCCAAAGCCTGACACCTTCTTCAGAAGGCCAATAGCTGCCTCATTGCCAAAATGAATCAGGGCCTTGTTAGTCAAAGGCAATGTTATGTCTCCATCACTGTGAGTTAGTAAATATATATATGGTGTGAGACAAGGATCCAACTCTATTCTTTTGCATGTGGCCACATAACTGTCCCAGCAATATGTTGAAAGACTATTCTTTCCTTCATTCATTTGGCACCTTTGTGGAAAATCAATTGCCCATACGTACATGGGTTTATTTCCGGACTCTCAACTCTGTTACAGTGATTTATCCCTATGGCAGTACCACACTGTCTTGATTACCATTGCTTTATAGTAACTTTCGAAATTGAGAAGTGGGAGTTCCCCAATTTTGTCCTTTGTTTTCAAGACAAGACTGTTTTGGCTATTCTGGGTCCCTAAATCTCCACATCAAGTTTAGTATCAGCTTGTCAATTTCTAAAAAAGAAGCTGCTGGGATTTTAATACGGATTGCATTGACTCTGTAACTTATGGAGTACTGCCACGTTAACAAGTCTTCCAAATCCATGCACATAAGACATTTTTCCATTTTTTTAGATTTTTACTTTTTCATCAATGTTTTGTAGTTTTCAGAGCATAACATTTGCACTTCTTTTGTTAAATATATTTCCAAAATATCTTATTATTTTTCATGCTACGGTAAATTGAATTGTTTTCTTACTTTCATTTTGGGGTTGTTCATTGCTAGTACAAAGAAAACAACTGATTTTTGTATATTTTTATGTGCTGCAAACTTGCTAAACTGTTTATTAGTTCTAATAGTTTAAAACTGGATTCCTTGTTATTTTCTACATAAGAGATTATGCCACCCGAGAGTAGAGATAATGTTACTTTTTCCTTTTCAAATTGAATGTTTTTTATTTCATTTTTTGCCCCGGTTGCCTTTAAACCTTCCGACCTCACTCATCACCTGGGGGTGAAAAGGCCATCCAGTGCCAGCTCTGTATCCTCAGGTGCTCTCTCTCCCTCTGCTGTCCCCTGTCAGTCTGGGCTGTAGCCGCTGGCCTTGAAGGCGACCGGACTAACAGGCGCAGGTGAGAGCAGGAAGGAGGCGGAGGCAGAGAGGACACGGGCGCCCCGCTCCTCCTGGCCCTCGGACCCGAATCCCGGGCAGAAGCGGGGCTGGCAGCGCCTGCTCGCGCGCAGCCCGGACTATTGCAGCCCCGCGGCCCGGGCGCCCGAAGGGGGTGTGGACCACAGGGAGGCAGGGCGGGGGCCGCGCGGGGCGCCGGGCTCCGCGGGGCAGCGCGTCCCCGCCCGGCCTCCGCCAGCAGCGACCCGCCCCGGGACCCACCTCTCGGCCAGCGTTGGGAGCCAGAGGCCCCTGCCCGGGCCCCTGCGACCGGTTCATGAATCCTGGTCCTCGTCTGGGGTCTCGAATTCCGAGGCGAGCAAAGCGAAATAGGAGAGCTCGCCATCCATGACGCGGGCTCGCGGGGCGGCAGCGCGGGGGGGCGCGGCTGCTCGCTGCTGCCACCTGCTGGGCGTGCCGGCGCGTGTCCAGGCCCCGCCCAGCCCCGCCGGGGCTTCTCCCTGGGTCTTGGGGAGTGATGAGGGGCTGGAGGGGATCCTTGTGTCCTGGGGCCGAGAGGGTGCTTGAGCGCCTGTTTCCCCTCCCTCAGTACTGGGGTCTAAGGGCTAGACAAGGACGGGCAATAAAGTCATATTGGGAGGGGCTGTGAAGAAAGGATTGGTTTTGCAGAACACAAAGTTCCCTTCCAACTCTGCTTCCAACAAGCTCCGTGTGGTCTAGTCTTGACAGGTCGCTGCTGTCTCTGCCTCGTCTTTCTCAAGTGTAGGAGGTGGCGGCTGGACAAGTGGATGAGACATTGGGGGATTCTCGAGGCTGCTCTCTTATGTCCTGGCATTTTCTATCACTTTACCCTATACTCCTTCCACTCCCACCCCTATTAATTTGTTGCTTGTTTGTTCTCTCTCTCTTCCACTAGAACGTTAGCTCTGTGAAAGAATAAACCGTTTTGGTGGACTTTGCTACCCCCTCCCAACCTAGATTAGTGCCTACTCCATAGTGCTTAATCAATAACTGTGGAAAGAACACCCCAGGTCACCTTCAGGATTTCTTCCACTCTCCATACTCCAGGGTTCCATAAATATAAATTGCATTATTCTTTGCCAAAAGCAATAATTAGGGAAACTGGGTGGTGGCCTGGTCAAGAGCCCAGCCCAGGTTCTGAACCCTGGCTCCAGCACGTGCCAGCTGTGTGACCTTTGGAAATTTACTCAGCCTCCCAGAGTCTCGAATTCTTCGTCGGCGGATGGAGATAATGACAGTACCTACCTCACTGGGTCGTTGTGTGCATTAAATGAGTAACTCCATGAAAATACTTAGTGTAGTGCATCCATTTGAAACCCTCAATGTATGTTAACTATCATTATCGTTACTTACACCTCTCCAAGTGACAAGCCCATCATTTCTCTTTCTCCTCGTGCAGGCGTGCTGGACCTTTCCACAGTTCCTTCCTGTCTGTTAGCATTTCCCAGCCTGGAAATGTGTGGTGAGCTCTGTTGCCATGGGGATTTCAGGGTGTGGTCTTTTCTCTGGGCCAATTACAGTGGTGCTAAATGAGGCTGGCCTGCATCTCCTTGGAGAGAAGTATTCATACAGGGACCAGGCGAAGATAGCAGGCTTCTGGTTGTTTCCCTTCTCAGTTTCCGGCTCTGCTCTTGCAAATGCAATAAAAATTTAGCCCTGTCTCTTTATTTCATAGACTTGTGAGGATCTGGATGAAAGTGCTTTCAAAGCAGCATCAATTCATAGATGAAGGTGATGTGATCCTGCATCCTTTCCCTTTATTCCAGACTGAGATTAATTTCTCTCTCTATGACTGAACAGTTTCCCCAGTTGTGTGAACTCAGTGAACACGCACAGTGCTTCCCAGCACCTCACCATGAACAAAATGCTTCCAGGGATCTTTCTAGTTTTCTCCCCACAGCCACTCTGTAAAGCCCACATGACAGGGGTTACGTTCCCATTTGATAGTTGAAGAGCCCCCCCTTGGACAAGCTGAGCAGCCTTTCAGCCTCACATGAGGCAGGGGCAGCGTCAGGCTTGAATGAGGGTTCCCTCACCTCTCTTTGTCTAGAGTCCTTTCACCTTGCCCAACTGGATATGACTAATTAGGCTCTTAGGAGAGACCATTGAACCTTGGACGATTCAAAAGCCCCAAATAGCTTCTATTGGGAAAACAATCTTCTTTTCCCTGCATAATGAAGAGGACATGAAGAAAGGGGTCAATAGAAGTAAAATACTATACCCATGAGGATGTCCACAATTGACGGCCATCAGGAAGGAGCAAGAGGAAGCGGGGGCTGGGCTGGACAGGTTGTCGGAAGACGACAATCTGAGCCCGTTCCTCTCAGGGGAATGGAATTGAGACCCTGGAGCAGAGGATCCTTTTGTTTAGAAGTTTGTTTTTGTCTTTATTTAGATTCCAGGAAGGGAGATTTGCAGCTCTCACGAGGAAACAGGAAAATATCCCTGGATGTTGGAAAACCACGTGGTGAAACCATTGGGATGCTCTTGTCCTGCCTTTATCACAGGAAAGAGGGAAGATTTCCAGGCCAGCTTCACCTATGGTCATCACCTCACCCTTCACAGGCCACTGCCGGGCTCTCTTCTCCACAGGAGCGCCCATCTTTCCTTCCTGAAAGGTGCAGCCACAAGTCGAGAGAAACAGGTTGTGTCAGAGTGTCATTCTCATAGTGTAGGATAATCCCAGTGCTGAGAGTCAAGCAGTGAGCAAATTAATATATATAATAATAATGCATAGATATATATTATGACCCTATTTAGGAGTACAAATATACATATGTATATAATATATACATAATCTTTCTTACGGAAATGGGATCACATACATTTGTGTCTAGAATGCGGACCCAAAGTTCTCGAAGGATAGTCTGAATTGCCAGTGGTTGCTTTCAGAGAGGGGACTGAGCTTGGTTAGGGGTCAAGTGGTTTGAAAGGGAACTTGCATTTTTATTCAATCTATAGTTTGAACTTTTCCATGCAGGTGTTACTACTGCGATGACACCATTTTAAACAGAATGCCTGGCTTTCCTGCAGGACCGTACCTCCCTCGCCACTCTCTGCAGGGGCTCCTTCTTGCCCTCCACCGTTATAAACGTCATCTCTGACATTCACCTCCGCACCCTCCACCTGGTGGATCTCCCATGCCCTGACCCCTCCCGAATCTGCTGGACATTCTTCTTATGATCTCGTGTCATGGTCCACCCCTGTTCTTAGATCCCCTCCACACCCCTGGCCTCCTCATCCAGCCTGACTCTGAGGTCACCCATCTCATTGACTTTCACCCTGGATTCCATCACCACAGTGTCCCCCTGTCACACCTGCTCTGCCAGCTCTGAACTGTCTGCTGTCCCTGTTCCATTTTGAGGCTACTGGAGGAAAGCCATAAACTCCTGTGAGTGGGTCCCTGCGAACTCCTAGCAGCCAGCCCAGCCCAGCCAGCCCCTCACTGTGCCCGGCAATCTCCTTACTCTCTTCTAATCGGCTTCTTATTATGCTGCCCCGTGGACCCCTTTTTCCCCCTTCTCCCTGTTTATATTGTGAACACCGAGGCCTTCACCTGTGAACTGCTCAGATGCCCGCCTCCTTCCTCCTTCCTCTGGACCCCTTCATGAATCACATTCTCCTGCTGGCCCAACTCGGAAAAACCCTGTCTCCAAGACGGGCTCTGTGCACGCCCTCAAGTCCATCCCGGTTTTCCTCCCCGTGGACGCTTCTACATCAGTGTTCTTCTCTCTTGCATCTTTAGTCTGTTCCCCTCTAGTTCCTACTGGTGGGGCACTAAGCTCTAGCCTGGGCTTAGCTTGATTTAATGGTTTCTTTTCCAGTGACTGAGGAAACGGAAGGCATGGGTGGTGAGTGTTGTGGAGTCTGCCCGGATTCCTACCCATCACGACTGGCCTACTCCTGTCTGGGTGGCTGGAAGCTTTCAAGATTGGCAGGTTTCAGCTGAGTCCCCTCTGGGTCTTGCCTAGAACTAAACAGCACCATCCCCAAGTCATGCCCCCTTCTGGGGCAGCCTGTCCTCAATGACTGGTTTTTACAGGGATGTAACCAGTCCGGTGACTGGTTGTTACCAGGCACTCTTGCTCCAGTTAAGGACAACCCTGAAGGGCCATGACCCCTCCCTGTAGGAACCAGCTGAGGACTCTGTTTGGTCTGCATTGCAGCCCACTCCGCTCTCTGCTCAGTCCCGTTTCCCTCCCCACCCACCCACCCATATGGATCCTGTAAGCATGTTCCCATAAGCTTCCTGCCTGTAAATCCTCATCTCAGAGTCTGCTTCTTGGATACTGACCTGCTACAGCAGGCTTTCCAAATATGGGGAGAAATCTTGAACCTGGATGGGAAAGACCAATATTCAGACTGATTTCATCTGCTTGGAACATAGCGCCCGGTGTGAGAAGATAAAGCGCCTTGGATCAAGGCAAACTTTTGGATTATGTAGCTTAAAAAAATTCAGTTGTACTGATACAAGATGTGTGCGATTTGGGCAGGCATTTGTTTGAAAAGGAACTAAGGGATTCCTGAATTTTTTAGTTCATTCATTCACATAAGAGTGCCTTTTCCGTCCCAGTCCCTGTGCTGCGCGGTGTGGGTGGGGCAGCAGAAACATGAGGAGGAGTCAATAAACCAACACCCAGACTTATGGTTACAACCTGTGAAGTAAATAAACAGGGGCAGAAATAGGGAATCAAAAGGGATACCTCTCGGAGTAGGTGACCTTGAAAGTAAGACTGACGAGAGATCTGCACCGTGTTCAGTGGCACAGATGCTTGGGCGTTGGAGGCCAGGCACTCAGGGGTATGCAGTGCCCCTGGTCCCATCCCACGCTAACTGGCGCTCTCCAGACCTGGAGGGAACGGGGGCGCTGCCGATGGCCTCGATGCTGAGTGTGGTCCCAGGACCAGCGCACAGACACCACCAGCAAGCTCCCATCAGAGCTTTCCATCCTTTCTAGACCAGGGATTAGGATCTGCATTTTACCAGTTCCCAGGTGTATGTTTCCTATGGCTGCAACAAATTACAAATTTAGTGGTTTAAAGTGACAAGAATTTATCATCTTATCGTTCTGGATGTCAGGAGTCTGAACTGGGTCTCGCTGGGCTCAGATCGAGGTGGTGGCGGGGCTGCGTTCCCTTTGAAAGTTCTGGGGGGGGGGGAATCCATTCCTTGCTTTTTCTCGCTTTTAGAGGCTTCCCACATTCCTTGGCTCACGGTCCCTTCTTCCATCTAAAACCGCACTGTAGTAACATTCACATCTCTTTCTCTGATTCTGACCTCAGCTTCTGGTTCTGTCGTCACATCTTCTTCCGGCTCTGACCCTCCTACCTCCCACTTATAAGGACTCTTGTGATCACATCTGGATAACCCACACAAGCGTCCCTTCTCAAATTCCTTGACTTAATGGTATCAACACAGCCCCTTTAGCCATGTAAGGTAACATATTCGGGTAGTGGGGATTCGGGCATCTTTGGGGGCCGTTATTCTGCCTACCACACCAGAGGATTCATATCCGTATTAAAGTTTGAGAAGCCTGGTGCCCCGCATTTAGGTGCTGTTTCTTTCCTTCTTTACCTGGTTGCTCACATATTGTTGGAACCTTTTAAGTTAAGTGCAGGTATGATAAACTTGTTTTGCTCGTTTCCTTGATCCCTATACATTTGTATTTCTGTGTAGGTTAACAAAATTCTCATCTGTATTATTAGACAGATGTTGCTTGAGGGAGGGGTTGGGGGCTGGGGCACCGTGTGAATGTGTCTGGTTCGTGTCCTCCTGGATGTCATAAGGGGTGAAAGCTACTGTATGTGCCGGTGCTGGCTGGAATGTTCGAGAAAATCTGTCTCTGCCAATCACTACCAATAAGACCTCGGGGAAGTCACCTGACTCCTCTCACACAACGCTTTCATCACTTATAACATGGCAGGTCCCACCCCTACGTCACGGCTGTGGTGTGAGGATGTGGTGAGGGGGAGGGCCTCGTCAACGGGCATTCCTTACAAGTCATTTGGTTATTTGTGGACGCCGAACCTCAAGGAATGAAACGGACCCCTCAGATTCTCTTCACCAACAGCTGAACGTCCCTGTGCATGCTGCCTGCTTGTGGTTAAGGCTTTTAATTAACTTTGGTGTGGATCAGAAGATTAGGAAAGGAGAGCTGGGCATTGAGGCCCCCGAATTCTACACCTGGGCCTGACTCTTATCCCTGTGGAAGAAACCTCTGGGGACATTACTTGCCAAAATCTGGATGCACATTCGAATCACTTGGAAGGGGTCTAAAAGAAGACCTCCAAGGACCCTCCCTCCCGAGATTCTGATTCATCCAGGCTGGGCAAGATCTTGGCATCTGAGTTTTGATAAATCTCTCCAACTGAATAGAACGTGAGCTATTTCCTGACTTAGCAGGCTCATGTAAGCTTGGGATCCATTAATAGAAGTAAAGCCAGTGGAACAAAGGAGGCGACAGTGCCTTGGAGCTGTGTACAGAATACACAGCTGTATGGGACAATGGGATGGATATCGGGGTGCCCCACTTCCCGAGGAACTTCGACAAAGTCTTCACAGGAGCAAGACCCAAATGGTGGGGGAACTCCAAGCTATACTATGTAAGGAAGAGGGGAAAGCACTGAAGGAGAATGGCTGACTTGCCCAAGGTCACCCAGTGAAATTTCTCAATGAAAACACCTAGAAAAAAAAAGAGACACACGTATTTCCTTTTGCAATAAACAGATTTATTAGATCATAAAGCCAGATACCAAAATGGTGGTGCACGAGATTTCATTTTTCTTTCTTAAGTAAACATGTCTTAAGCAAAACTCATGTCTGTTGAAAATGCTAGAATTGGGGAATAAGGACAAAAATGCAGCTGGGGTGGCCGAGGCTGGATGCCTTTGCCTGCATAACTGAAAGGAATCTTTCTGCTTATCTCGGAGGACAGGCAGATCTGGTTTTCTTGGATGCGTTTCCTTGTAGGCTCTCTGGTTGAAACTGAGATTGTGTCTCTGTCACAGCTGATGGGCACATTCTGCTCACCCAGGCTGCCTCAGGCTCCTTCCGGCTCCAGGTGCATGGAGAACACTCCCAAGGCAAGTAGCACAGTGGTTGCACACACCACACATTTGCAAGATTTGCACAAGTAAAAAACAAACCCCTATAGACATCTTTTTAAATCCTCACAACCATTTTGTGGGGCAGGACTTTCTTGTCATTGCCATTTAATTATTATTATAATTATTGTTATTTACAGAGGAAGAAATATGCCAAAAAGTGTACAGCTTGAAAATGGCAGAGCTAGGATGTGAACTCAGGACGTCTGACCACAAATCTAACAGCTAAATTGACCACCTGAGAGCTGAAAACACATCAGAGGGCTCGTGAGACTTTGTCACCTTACTGGCCAATAGCTTGTCTTGCCAATTCTTCTGCCCAGAGAAGACAAGCTCAAGGACTGGGAGGGGGTAGGATGGGGAAGGGTGCATCCTTCGGTGTAATCCATGTAAGTAACTGTGCAGTCTGCTCTCGGTTAGACTGTCTGAGCACTTCAAGAAGAGAAGAGGGGCTGGCCTGGTGGCGCAGTGGTTAAGTTCTCATGTTCCATTTCAGTGGCCCGGGGTTGGCTGGTTCGGATCCTGGGTGCGGACATGGCACCGCTTGTCAAGCCATGCTGTGGCAGGAGTCCTACCTGTAAGGTAGAGGAAGATGGGCATGGTTGTTTGCTCAGGGCCAGTCTTCCTCAGCAAAAAGAGGAGGATTGGCAGCAGATGTTAGCTCAGAGCTAATCTTCCTCAAAAAGAAAAAAGAAGAGAAGAAACTCCCTCTGCTGTTACTTGAGGTTCCCAGCAACAGTGAGGGCTCTAAACAGGTTGCTGGGCAGATGGAGGCACTTGATCAGAGGAGGAGGGTAAAAGGCCATGTCTGGAAGGGTGCATTCAGAGAAGACAGCGCACCTATTTTCATGGCATCAGCCCCAGAAGATGATCCTGGTCTTAAAAAGCTGCCACCTCTAGGAGCTGTGACCAGCCACAGGCAGTGCTCTTGGAGGGCTGGGGAGAAACTGGGGAGTTGTGGGACCTTCTGTTACTGGAATATGCCTTCTTCCTTCTAAGGGGCTGTGGACATCATGTCTGGCATTCTCCACTTGGTGCTGTTCTTCTGTGATGCTGGGTAGGAGAGACCATCCTTCTAGTCAGGTCAAGAGTGTGACAGCTTGAAAGAGACCCCAGGTGCCCTATCACATTGTTTACATAAGCATTTCTCCTCCTTCTCTTCTTTTTCCACCTTCTTCTCTTTGTTTGTGTATTTTTGTATTCGTTATGACATCCCTATGAAATATTCTAGCTGGAAATCTTCCGATAATGCAGAAGGACATAAAATAAAAAGCCATCATGTTCCTTCACCCCTCCCTCAACCCTGCCCCTCTCAGGCTGCAGGAGGACAGGGACATCGTCTGCTCCGCCCTCTGCTGATCCCCTCCCCCAGCACAGCGCCAGGGGCAGGAGAGGGCACTGGACGCACATCTGTGGAGTGAATAAACGAATCGCCATCGGCAGGCTGCTGTGACCCTTTCTCTGTACATTCAAAGTCACATATATAGGTTGCTTTTGTGCATGAACGGGACCATACTCTATGCACTGTGTGCAAGTTTCTCTAGGTTTTGCTCCATAATATGTCGTCGAGATCTTTCTCGACTCTACGTCTAGACCTGCTCCCATCTTTTTCACGGCTGACTAAATACGCCATCACTATCGGGCCACTTCCATGTGGACAGGCATCGAAGTTCCTTCCATTTCTCACTCTTTCCAGCCAGGCTGCCATCGACCTCCCAGCACAGCCTGGGGGCGCCCAGGTGCGAGTGTCTCAGGAAAGACGCCTGAGGGACCTCGCTGGCCAGAGGGGCTCCTCCTTCCTGTGCTGTTCACTGGGTCGGATGCCTGCAAACCTGAATTTCCCTGAGAGAGAAGCTGGGCTGAGGAGAAATTCCTTTCCCAGGGAGTGGTGGGGAGTGTCAGTCCTGGGCTCGTGTCCTGGGCTTGGCACATGCCTGCGCGCACGCGCACACACACCCCCCATCCTCTCCCAGCCTGCTCACTAGGGAACTTAATTGTGGAAGGTGAACTGATGAGAGGTAGGACGTTTTGTGGGAGCACTGCCCTGAGAGTCCTGAGGTTTGGTCTAGTGCAGGATTTGTCACACACATCCCAAGAAAACAGAGAACAAGTGGAACAGCCTCTGAGGTCTTCGGTTTCCTCATTCTTAAGATGGGCTGGAGGAGAACATGACACAGAGAGTGGACGCATTACTGTCTAAGGACACTTTCACTCCTGACCTTCAGGGTGGGGCTTCGCCTGCCCTTGACCCCAGGTTGGCTGCAGGAGCCAAGAAACAGAAGACTGATGTTTTGGAAGAGCAGTCAGCTCTCCTAGGTGAAGTCAGAGCCGGCAGCTTGGTGACCTCTGCCCCGGTCAGCGGGTCAGCGGCCCTGCCTCCCCACCCGGAGCCGCTGGGCCAGTTCCTCAGCTGACCCTTGGCAAGGGCACGTTCCGCATCCCTTGCAGACGAAAGTCTGGAGAACGCCCTGCCCATGGCTTGGTAATCTGCCCTTCTGGTGGCTGCCAGGCTGCACTGCCACAGATGCTGGTTTGGTCTTCCTGACAGAGTGTCAGGCGCCAAGCAGAGCAGTGAGAACCAGGCCCTGCAGTCACACTGGCCAGCTCGCACCCCGACCTGCCGGGCTCTGTGGGCTAAATGAGCTGGGCAAGTCACTGGGATGCTTCTCTCCTTATCTTTTTTTTTTTTGGTGAGGAATATTGGCCCTGAGCTAACATCTGTTGCCAATCTTCCTCTTTTTTTTTTTTCCCTCCCCAAAGCCCCAGGACTTAGTTATATATCCTGGTTGTAAGTTATTCTAGTTCTTCTATGGGGACACTGCCACAGCATGGCTTGATGAGTAGTGTGTAGGTCCATGCCCAGAACCCCACGCCAGTGAAGTGGAGCATGCGGAATTAACCACTGGTCCACAGGGCCAGCCCCTCCTTATCTTTTTTTTTTTTTTGAGGAAGATTAGCCCTGAGCTAACTACTGCCAATCCTCCTCTTTTTTTGCTGAGGAAGACTGGCCTTGAGCTAACATCCATGCACATCTTCCTCTACTTTATACGTGGGATGCGTACCACAGCATGGCTTTTGCCAAGCGGTGCCATGTCCGCACCTGGGATCTGAACCGGCGAAAGCCAGGCCACCAAGAAGCGGAACGTGCCAACTTAACCACTGCGCCACCGGGCTGGGCCCCAGCCCCCATATTTAAACTGAAGATAATGTTAGTATTGCTCTTAAGGGGTGTTGTAAGGATTAAATGAAGTGTTTTCTTTTGTTTTTTTTTCCTTTGTTGACAGAAAATTTATTCCAGAGATACACATAATATATAAAAAGAGGACTCATCATGGAAATACAAAATTTGGAATAAAGCATTAGTTATAAAAACCATAGGATTCTCATCTGGGAGTCTGATGTAGAGGGTAGAGAGGAAAATAGGCAAGAGATGAGAGGCCCTTGGACCAGGGCTGGAGATGAGTCTCTGGAAAGACAGCATCCCTCCCAGGTGGACCCTTGCTAAAGCTGGACGGGCGGACCTTGTTCTGAAAGCTCCACGCGAGCAGGAACCTCAGTGGGTTCCATTCACCGCTCTGGCCCTCGTACCTAGAACAGTTTCCAGAATGAAGGAGGTGTTCTGTAAGTCTTTTTGTTTTTTGGGGGAGGGTCACTGTTCTTATATTTTCCCATCTTTTTAAAAGTTACTTTTGCTTCCAGTTTTATTGAGATATAATTGACATATAACATTGTATTAGTTTAAGCTGCACAACATAATGATTTTATAAATGGATATATTACAAAATGATCACCACAATAAGTTTAATTAACTGCAACCACCTCACATACTTACAAAAATCTTTTTTTTGTGATGAGGTCTTTGAAGACTTTCAAACATACAATCCAGTGTTATTAACTATAGTCACGATGCTGTACGTTACATCCCCATGACTTTATTTTATAACTGGAAGTTTGTACCTTGGGGCCCCTTCACCCATTCCCCCTACCCCCCATCCCTTGCCCCTGGCAACCATCAATCTGTCCTCTGTTTCTATGAATTTGGGTTTTTTTAGATTCCACATATAAGTAAGAGCATATTGTAATTGTCTTTCTCTGTCTGACTTATTTCATTCAGCAAAGTGCCCTCAAGTCCTATCCATGTTGTCATAAATGGGAGGATTGCCTTCTTTTTTATGGCTGAATAATAGTTCATTGTATACACATTCCACAACTTCTTTATCCATTCATCTGTCAGTGAACACTTCAGTTGTTTCCATGTCTTGGCTATTGTCAATAGTGCTGCAACGAATGTGGGGTGCAGACATCTCTTCAAAGCAGTGATTTCATCCGGTAGTTTTCTTTTTAATTTTTTGAGGAATCTCCATACTATTTTCCATAGCTGCTGGACATTTTACAATTTACATTCCCACTGACAGTGCACAGTGTTCCCTTTACTCCATATCCTCTCCATCGCTTGTCTTTTTTGCTGACAGCCATTCTCACAGGCGTGAGGTGACAGCTCATTGTGGCTTTTATTTGCATTTTCCGGATGATTAGTGATGTTGAACTCCTTTTCAGGCACCTCTTGGTCCTTTGTATGTCTTGTTTGGCAAAATATCTATTCAGTTCCTCTGTACATTTTTAAATTAGTTTTTTTTTTGCTATTGTGTTGTATGAGTTCTTTATATATTTTTTATATTAACCCCTTATCAGATATATGATTTGCAAATATTTTCTCCCATTCTGTTGATGGTGATTTTTCCATTGAGTGCATAATTAGTGCTCAATAAGTGTTTTTATTATTAATGTTCAGAACAGAGTATAGCCCCTACACCAAGGAGGTTGTCAATAAATGTTCGATGAGTAAGTGACAAATATATGAATGAATTGGAAGCGAGGAACCACCTTCTAGTTCCATTTCTGCTTCTGACTTTCCTTAACAGCAAGCCCACAGACCCTCCCAACTCTACTGGCCTTCCCCAAACTTGCCGGCACTTTCCTATCCTAGCATTTTTACTGGTGGCTTTTCCTCCATCTGGAATACTCTGCTCACTTATTTCTGCTGTCAAAATTCCACCTTCAAGATGCAAATTAAATACCCCCTCCTCCACGAAGCTTTCTGTTTCTCCATTTGGAAGTGCTTCTTCCTTCTCATATTTCCAATATATTTCTTAGTTCATGATTCCCAAATTTATATTTTCAGTCCTGATCTTTCTTATGAATGCCAAACTAGTGTATCCAAATATCTACTCAGTATCTCCATTTGGATGTCTACTAGGCTTAACGTAATGTATCCACTATGCACCCACTCGGCGAAGTCAGCTCCACTTGCACGCCCTCTCATCTCAGTGGAAGGCAACTCCATTTTTCCAGGTGCTCAGGCCAAAACATTAGTTGTCATCCTTGATGCTTCTCTTTCTCTTACATCCTATGCTTAATCCATCCAGAAATCCTGTTGGATCTCCTTGGTTGTATCCAGAATCAGAGCTCTCATCACCTCTGCTGCTACCACCATGGTCCAAGTCAGGGCCAGCAGGTTCCACCTCTGCCCTTCCCTCAGCCACTGTCCATTTCCACAGGGCAGCCAGAGGAATTCTTTACAAAATATAGGTCAAATCCTATCAATCTTCTGTCCCAAATCCTGCAGCAGCTCCGCATTTCACTTGGAGTAAAAGCCAACATTCTTAAAATGGTCCAGCAGGCTTTACACAACCACATCCTCTCTGACCTCATCTCCCACTCCTCCGTCTGCCCTGGACATTCTCCCTTTGTCCCCCCAGATCCATGCCCCAGCTTCTTCCACCCTGCTGTCTTCCCCAGGACACTGGCCACAGTAATCTTCCAACATGCTCTGCTGCCCTTTGGCTTGTGGTTGGAACAGTCGATGGCAGGCACTAGTCCAGGAGTGGGAGACAGGAGCTGAGAGAGGCTGGGGTATTCAGTCCTCTGTTTCCTTCCCTTCTCAGCCTGGTTGTGGCCCATGACTGTGTGCCTTTACTGAAGACCACACCTCCTGTCAGCAGCCCTCGCCCACAGCCCACTCTCTCCAGGTTCCAGGAACCCTGCTCTCTGCTGGCCCCTCCTGGCCAGGGCATGCTAAAGACCTCTAGCCATTCCCAACTCTCCAGTGCCTGACCCTGCTGGTTTACCCTAACTCTGTCTGCAGCTTTGTAAATAGCTCTTTTCTTTATTGAACACTCTTGAATTATTTCTTTTTAGGTGCTCCCTCCTTCCTGCCCAACCTTGATCAGTTCCTCAGCCTGACTCACTCTGTTCAAGCAACACTTTCTACTCTGGTCTTCCTCTAGCATGCTAGGCACACTCCTGCCTCAGGGCCTTTGCACTGGCTCTTCCTCTTTTCCTGGCATGCTCTTCTGGATGTCCGTGAGTCCTTCTCTTATGTCCTTGTATCTTTGCTCAGTTGTTACCTTCTCAGTGACCATCTCTCTCTCTGCTCTAATAAAAATTGCAGCTTCTGAACCTTGGCAGTCCAATCTTTTTTTTTTTTTTTTAAACAGTACTTATCATCATATAACTCACTCCATTATTTATTTATTTGTGATTTTCACTATCTTTATCCTCTCACTAGACTATGAGATCCTTGAGGGCAAGGATTTCATCTGTTTTCTCACTGATGAATCTCCACTGCCTAGACTAATGCCTGGCATCTGGTAGGTGACCAATGCATGCCTGTTGAATGCTCTAAACAGCTCTCAATACCCTTCGCTTCACTCTCTCTGGGGTACCACAGCTTAGTTTGAGCTGCCTTCATCCAGAGAGGAAGTCTTATCTTAGCTGGTCCCATATATCCACTCCTGCCCCTTTCAGTCTTGTCACTACGTTGAAGCCAGGCTAATCTCACAAAACAGAGAAATCTGTTCCCAACATCCCATTGCCTAAAACCCTACACAATTTCTACTGTTCATGTCCCTTACGTACTCTACCAGCTTCATACATCAGCATTCATCCATTCATCCATTCACTATTTCTCAGTGCCTATTATGTGCCAGGCACAGTCCTAGGCACTGGGGATCTAGCTATGAGCAAAATAATAAAAACTCTCTGCCCTCATGCACTTACATTCTAGAAGATGCATGCAGCCCCTTGTGGCTCCCTGCTCCCTCTGCTCACTGGCCTTTCATTTCTCACACTGCTCATGTTCCCTCCTAGCCCAGGGCCTCTGAGGGCCATGCTGGTCCCTCTCTCTGGAATTCTTTTCCCTCCTGTTCTTGTCTATGTAACTCTCGCTTTATCTCTCAGGTAGTAGCTTATGAGTCACTTCTGTGGGGAAGCCTTCCTTGATTTCCCCACCTAGATGGAACTCCCCTTTCATACGCCCTGAGAGTACCTACCTTCCTCCCTGACACAGCCCTTCCTGAACAGCCCTTTGTGGGACCGTTCGATTGACCAACGGCTCGTGAGTTCTGTGAGGGCAGAGGCTCTGTTTTCACTCAACAGTGTCACTAGGGCCCGGTACAGAGTAGACGATCATTCAATATTATTTAAAGGAGTGAACTTGTGCCTTCATTCAAGACTTCATTACATTTTGGCCTGGACTGGAATGAGAGCTGAGACTAAGAACCTGCTCAGAAAATAGCATCCAAGGACGCATTAAGTAATTTATTAGTGGTCTTTAAATCAGTCACCAATCTGTCTACCCTTATTTGCATTCAGCCCATATTTTTTCCATCTCATTTGCAAGATCTCAGGGGATGCTTTCTAAAGTTCAGCTCACTGTGTCAACTGCATTCCCTTGCTTCATTGCCTATTCAAAATGGAAAAGAGGTTGGTCTGGTGTGACCAGTTTTTGTGCATACTTGTAGCCTTAATATGCTGGGTCCTCCATCCTTTGATCTGTAATATGCTGCACTCCATCAGAAGATTTCCCGGATTCCTTCTGACCAAGACTTTGGGAGCCAGCGGCTGGGGGTCGCATGTTCACCAGTGAGGGGTTGGCTCATGGATGCTGCTGGGGGTGAGGGGAGATGCTGTGCCCAGAGCTCCAGCTTCACTCGAACAGCCAAGGGAGGTGTTTGCAGAGAGCCTGGGTGGGGCTCCATCTCCCAGTGGCAGCATGGGCCAAGGCAGTCAGGAGGGAGCAAGAACAGCAGCCTTGATTCCTGGGATGCTCTCTGTCCTCCTCCCCCGCCCTGACCGCCCCCGCAGAACCAACTGTGTATCTCAATCCCAGAATGTGAGGAATGTGCCACAGCCTGAGAGGCATGAAGCAATCTGCAGAGAGGCAGGGAGGAGCTCCGCGCCCCAGTCAGAGGCCTGACAGTGCAAGGACTATGGGTCCTGAGGGCTGGGCTGCCCCTCCCATCCTCCCTGGGCCTCCTGCTGCAGCCAGGATATCAAAGGCTGCATTGTGCATTGAGCTGGGCTTTAGGTCACTCATGTATCTGGTAGGAGGTAGAAGGGACGTTCAGGCTGATGTCCCTTGGTCTCTCAGTCCTGGAAGGATAGTGCAAACAGAGGTGTGGTTTCTGCATTCCAGGGAGCAGTCTGTCTGAGGGGCCAGAGGAGTTTTACTGGTTTCTCAAAGAAGCAGCAATTTGGTTTCATTGTTATTCTCTATTTCCCCGCCCCCATTTTATTGAGATATAATTGACCTACAGCACTGCATAAATTTAAGGTGTACAACATAATGCTTTGACTTACATATATTGTGAAATAATCACCACGAGTTTAGTTAACATCAATTTATTTGTTCAGTTTCTATTTGATTTCTGCTCTTACCTTTATTATTTTCTTCTTCCTTCTTACTTTTTGTTTAATTTACTCTGCTTAGATAACTGATTTGAGACTGTCTTCTCTTCTAATATAAGCATTTAATATCATAAAGTTCCTTTAAGCACTGCTTTTGCTATATCCCCCAAATTTTGATAGGTTGTATTTCGATTTCATTGCATTCAAACTATTTTCTAATTTCTCTTGTGATTTCTCCCTTAGCCCTGAGTTATTTAGGAGTACTTTGCCTAATTTGCACATGTTTTGGGATTTTCCAGATATATCTCTTTTAAATTGATTCCAAATTTAATTCCTTTGTGCTCAGAGAACATACTTTGTATGATTTCATTCCTTTAAAAATTTTCGACATTTGTTTTTTGTCTCAGAATATGTTCTTTCTTGGTGAATGTTCCACATGCACTTGAAAAAGAACTCTATTCTGATGTTTTTTGGTGCCTTGCTATATAAATGTCAATTAGGTCAAGTTGATTAAAAGTGTTGTTCAAGGCTTCTGCATCTTTACTGATTTTGGGAGATTTACATGTTCTATTAATTACTGAGAGAGAAGAGTTGAAATATCCAACTAAAATAGCAGATTTTTCTAGTTCTTGGTCCTATTCTTATTGCTTCATGAGTTTTAAGCTGTGTTGTTAGGTGCATATACTTTCAAGACTGTCTTTTTAATGAATTAATCCCTTTATTATTAGGAAATGTCCCTATTTATCCCTGGTCATATTCCTGTTCTGAAGTTCATTTTAACTCATAGCAACATAAGCATGCCAGCTTTCCTTTGATTGGTGCCTCATGGCATTTCTTTTTCCATCCTTTTACTCTTAATCTAGTTATATCTTTATATTTATGTTTATATATTTGGGTTTCCTTATTCAATCTGGCAGTCTCTGAATTTTAAATGGAGAGTTTAGGCCATTTTCATTTAATGTAGTCATTATTTGGTTGGGTTTAAATCTACCATCTTGTTATTATTTTTTGTTGTTTTTCCATTTGCTCTTTGTTCCTTTCTCTTCTTTTCCCACCTTCTTTTGAGTATTTTTTAATGATTGTATTTAATATTACATACACTTTTTTGATTTATATCTTTTTAGTAGTCGCTCTAGGGTTTGTAACATACACATTTAACTTATCAGAGGTTACTTTCCTAATATCACACCACAGTACACATGGTATAGGCCCCTTACCCTTCAGAAGTGAAGGAGAGATAAAGACTCAGACAAACAAACTTGAGCGAATTTGTTGCCAGCAGACCTGCCGTGCAAAAAATATTAAAAGAAGTTCTTTAGAGAGAAGGAAATAATGAAGGTCAGAAACTTGGACCTACATAATGAAAGGAAGAGCACTGACAAAGAAATAAGTGAAGGTAAAATGAAACCTTTTATTTTTCTTATTCTTAATTGATCTAATAGATGTATGTTCAAAATGATAATGGCAACAATGTATTCAATTATGTATGCTTATGTATATACTATATATGCACTTATATAAAGGTGAAATGAATGACAGTAATGATACAAGGCGCACGAAGAAGGAATTATGATTATTTTATTGTTGTAAGGTATGTTACCTGTGAAGTGGTGTAGTGTTATTTGAAAGTGGACTTGGATTACTTCTAGGGAATTCACTAAAAAAAGTAAAAAAATAAGTATAACTGGTATGCTAAGAAAGGAGAGAAAATAAAATCATATAAAATGCTCAATTCAAACCCCAAAAGGCAGAAAGAGTGGAAGACAAAAACAGGAAAAAGAACAAAGGCAGCCAATAGAAAACAAATAGTAATGAATATGGTAGATATTAATCCAACTATATTAATAATCACTTTGACTGTCAGTGGTCTAAACGTACCAGTAAAAGTCAGAGATTGTCAGAGTGGATCAAAAAACACAACGCAACTATATATTATCTACAAGAAACCCACTTTAAATATAAAGACACATGAGATTAAAAGTACATGGATGGAGAAAAATAGACCATGCTAACACGAATCCAAAGAAAGCAGGAGTACCTATATTAATTTCAGACAGAACCGACTTCAACATAAGGAAACTTATCAGGGATAAAGAGGGGCACTGCATACTGATAAAGAGGTCAAGTCTCCAAGAAGACATAACAATTCTTAACATGTATGAGTCCAACAATAGAGAGTCAAACCACATGAGGCAAAAGCTGATAGAACTGCAAGGAGAAATAGATGAATCCACTATCACAGTTGGAGATTCAACACCCCTCTCTCAGAAATGGATGGATTCAAGGCTAGAAAATCAGTAAGGACCTAGTTGAATTCAACAACACTGTCAAACAACTGGATATAATTGACATCTATAGACTAATTCATCCAACAAGAGCAGAATACACATTCTTCTTCAGTTCACATGGAATATTTACCAAGAAAGACTGCATTCTGGGCCATGAAACACACCTTAACAAATTTAAAAGAACAGAAATGTAATTTCTGCTATCAGACCACCATGGAATTAAACTAGAAATCAATAATAGAAAGAAAATTGGAAAATCCCCAAATATGTGGAGACTAAACAACACACTTCTAAATAACACATGGGTTAAAGAAGAAATCTCAAGAGAAATTAAAAAATATTTTGAACTAAATGAAAATAGAAACATAGCTTATTGTGGGATGTAGTGAAAGGAGTGCCTAGAGGGAAATATGTAGCATTGAAAGCATATATTAGAAAATAAGACAGATCTAAACCCGATAATCTAAATTTCCACCTTAGGAACATAAAAAAGAAGAGTAAATTAAATCCAAGTAAGCAGAAGAAAAGAAATAATAACAATTAGAGGAGAAATCAATGAAACTGAAAATAGGAAATCAATGAAACCAAAAGCTGGTTCTTTGAAAAGACCAATAAAATAGATAAGCTTCCAGCCAACTATGAAAGACTAACTACAAAACTATGAAAAACACAACCTAACTATGAAAAAAAGAGAGAGGACACAAATCACTAATATTAGAAATGATACCAGGGATATCATTACAGACCTCATGGAAATTAAAAGGATGATAAAAGAATACTATGGACAGTTCTATACCCACAAAATTGATAAACTAGATGAAATGGGCCAACTCCTTGAAATACACAATCTGCCAAAACTCACAGAAGAAGAAATAGATGATCTGAGTAGGTATCTATTAAAGAAATTGAATCAATGATTGATAACCTTCCCAACAGAAAACACCAGACTCAGATGGGTACACTGGCGAATTCTACCAAACTTTTAAGGAAGGAATTATGTCAATTCCCTACAATCTCTTTCAGAGGACATAAGCGGAGGGAATACTCCCTAATTCATTCTATGAGGCCAGAATTACCCTAATACCAAAACCAGACAAAGACATCACAAGAAAAGAAAACTACAGACAAATATCTCTCATGAACTTAGATGCAAAAACCCTCAACAAAATATTAGCAAATCAGATCCAAAAATGTAAAAAGAATTATACAACCAAGTGGAATTTATCCTAGATATTCCAGGTTGATTCAACTTTTGAAATCTATTAATGTAATCTATCACATAACACACTAAAAAAGTGTGTAATGAATATGACCATACAAATAGAGGCAGAAAAAGCATTTAACAAAAATCTAGCACTCACCCATGATAAAAACTCTCAGTAACTAGTAATAGAGAACTTTCTCAACTTGATAAAGAACATCTACAAAAAACCTACAGCTAACATTATACTTAATGGTGAGAAACTTGAAGCTTTCCCACTAAGATCAGGTACAAGGCAAGGACGTCCCCTCTCACCACTCCTTTTCAACATTGTACTGGAAGTCTTTGATAATGTAATAAAGTAAGAGAAAGAAATAAAAAGTATACAGATTGGGAAGACTTAAAACTGTCATTGTTCACAGATTATATAATTGTCTATGTAGAAAATCCAAAAGAATTGACAAAAAAACTCCTGGAACTAAAAAGCAATTATACTAAGGTTATGTGATGCAAGGTTAATATCAATAGTCAATTGCTTTTCTATATACCAACAATGAATAAGTGGAATGTGAAATTAAAAACACAGTACCATTTACATTAGCACTCCTAAAAGCAAAATACTTAGGTATAAATGTAACAAAATACGTACAATATCTGTATGAGGAAAACTATAAAACTCTGATAAATGAAATCAAAGAACTAAATAAATGGAGAGATATTCCACGTTCATAGGTGGAAAGACTCAATATTGTCAAGATGTCTGTGTTTCCTAACTTGCTCTATAGATTCAATCAATGCAACCCCAATCAAAATCCCAGCAAGTTATTTTATGGATATTGACAAATTGATTCTAAAGTTTATATGGAGAGGAAAACGACCCAGAATAGCCAACACAATATTGAAGGAGAAGAACAAAGTTGGAGGATTGATGCCACCCAACTTCAAGATTTACTATAGAGCTACAGTAATTGAGACAGTGTGGTATTGGTGAAAGGATAGACAAATAGATCAACAGAACAGAATAGAGAGCCCAGGAAAGAGATTCCCCATAAATACAGTCAACTAATCTTTGACAAAGAAGTAAAAGCAATACAGTGGAACAAAGATATTCTTTAAATAAATGGTGCTAGAACAACTGGACATCCACATGCAAAAAAGGGACTCTAGACACAGACCTTACACCCTTCACAATAATTAACTTGAAATGGGTCATAGACCCAAAAGTAAAATGCAAAACTATAAAAATCCTACAAGATAACATAGAAGAAAACCTAGATGACCACGGGTATGGTGATGGCTTTTTAGATATAACACTAAAGACGTGATCTATGGAAGAAATAATTGATAAGCTGGATTTCATTAAAATTAAAAACATCTGCCTCTGTGAAAGACAATGTCAACAGAATGAGAAGACAAGCCACAGACTGGGAGAAAGATTTGCAAAAGACACATCTGACAAAGGACTGTTATTCAAAATATACAAAGAATTCTTAAAACTCAACAACAAGCAAAGAAACAACCCAATTAAAAATTAAGCCAAAGACCTTGACACCTCACTAAAGAAGAAATACAGATGGCAAATGAGCACGTGAAAAGATGCTCCACAACATATGTCATCAGGGAAATGCAAATTAAAACAACAATGAGATACCACTATATACCTATTAAAATGGCTAAAATCCAGAACACTGACACCACTAAATGCTGGCAAGGAGCAACGGGAACTCTCGTTCATTGCTGGTGGGAATGCAAATGGTACAGTCACTTTGGAAGACAGTTTGGCAGTTTCTTACAAAACTAAACATACTCTTACCATATAATCTAGCAATTGAGCTCCCTGGTATTTACCAAAAGGAGTTGAAAACTTATGTCCACATGAAAACCTACAAACAGATGTCTAGAGCAGCTTTACTCATAATTGTCAAACTTGGAAGCAATCAAGATATCCTTCAGTAGGTGAATAGATAAATAAACTGTGGCACATCCAGACAATGGAATATGATTCAGTGCTAAAAAGAAATGAGTGATCAAGCCATGAAAAGACATGGAGGAAACTTAAATGCATATTACTAAGTGAAAGAAGTCAATCTGAAAAGGCAATATACTGTACGATTCCAAGTATATGACACTCTGGAAAAGGCAAAACTATAGAGACAGGAAGATCAGTGGTGGTGGTGGGAGGAGGGGTTGGTGATGAATAGGCAGAGGACAGAGGATTTTTAGGGCAGTTAAATACTCTGTATGATATTATAATAATGGGTATATGTCATTATACATTTGTACAAATCCCTAGAATGTACAACACCAAGAATGAACGCTGAGATAAACTATGGACTTTGGGTGGTTACGATGTTTCAATGT
>NW_025795687.1:0-2994 GCF_021613505.1 Equus quagga
AAACTCCTTCCTTATTGTACTGAAGTAATTTTTTATATCTTCCTATATTTTCAGATAAATCTCACTTTATTTCTGCCTGTTTTATTTGCAATAAGATTGCATTAGTGATCCATTACTGGGTAGCAAATTACCAAACTCTTAGTGGCTTGAAAGAAACACACACTTATTAGCTCACACTTTATGTGTGTCAGGAGGCTAGGCACAGCTCAGGGAATCCGTTTATTGTCGTACGAGGCTGGAATCAAGATGTCAGCCAGGCTGTGGTCTTATCTGGAAGTTTGACTGGAGAAGGATCCACTTCCACGCTCCCTCATTTTGTTGGCAGAATTCATATCCTTGTATTGGTAGGGCTGAAATCTTCAAGTTTTTCCTGGATGTTAGCCTGAGGCCACCTCCAGCTCCAAGAGGTCACTCACAGTTCCACACCACTTGGCTTTCTCCGTAGACAGTTCACAATATGGCAGCTTGCTAATTTAAAGACAGCAGGAGAGGGGCCAACCCAGTGGCACAGCAGTTAAGTTCGCATATTCTGCTTTGGCAGCCTGGGGTTCGCCAGTTTGGATCCCAGGTGCAGACCTATGCACCACTTGGCAAGCATGCTGTGGCAGGCATCCTACATATAAAATAGAGAAAGATGGGCAAGGATGTTAGCTCAGGGCCAGTCTTCCTCAGCAAAAAAATGCGGAGGACTGGTGGAAGATGTTAGCTCAGGGCTAATCTTCCCCCCAACCCCCAAAAACAATAAAGACAGCAGGAGAGCAAGACTCTAAAACAAGTCTTCTAGCAAGACAGAGTCTATATAATATAATCACAGAAGTGCTATGCCATCACCTTTGGTATATTCTATTGGTTAGGAGCAAGTCCGTCCTACACACATTTTTGAGAAAGAGACTGTGCTAAAATGTGAATAAAGGAGAAGATTATGATGGCCACCTTAGAGGCTGTCTGCCAGAATTATTTATAATCTTTTATGAGCGTTTTTCTTTTAATACTGGGGCCAGGAAAATTTTTTCTTATATATTAGTTTTATATTTCCTAGAATACATTCTATAGTTAGAACTTAAGGTTATTTCTGGTGTCAAGTATGAGAATCCTGCTCCTCTAGTCGGGTTCATTTAATAAACCTTCAGAATCTGATCACATATTTTCATTTGAAAAATGTAATTACAATTAATCTTGAAAATCAATTTCATATTCAAGACTTGACTTTATAACATCTTGTTGTTTTAGTTTAAATCCTGAAAAAAAACCAATCTAAACCATTCTGTGTATGTGTATATGAAAAACAAGCTAACTTTAAAGTCTTAAAAACGAGAAAAAAATCCAGAATAACTAATACAATTTTTCATTACTGAATTTTTTTCTAATAAATGGCTTTAATAATACTGGTTATATAAATAGTAGCCCTGAGCAAAATATGTATGTTTACCATCAAAATGAGTAAACTTATCTTAAGTTTTCCTTCATTTAATCTTGAATGTGTAAGTTGCCAGAATGGATGACTTACATATTGTGTTTTGTGCATATTTTAAAATATGCCATCCAATCCTTTCAGTTTAAATGAAGGGGAAGTCTCAGCATGTATGTCCAGATTTATAAAGACTTTTATATAAAATTGTTTCCTTAATTAAAACCTTTTTTTTTTGTCTTTATTGCTTGGCTGATTTTTACTCATTATTCAACTTTGAAAGTCTATTTACTACACAGATAATGCAAAGAAGTATTTTACTGTGTTTCCACACTGAAATTATCACCACACTAAATTTGACGCAGGCCATATGGAGAGGGAAATTTCCTACTGCTGAGGGAAATATATCAAGAATATTCAAAATATGAACTAAAATCATCTTGCTGAAAATTAATTCTAAATGTTTCATTTTAGATTTATAATGTGCTTTATTAACAGTAGTGTTTTTCCCTTATTTTACTGATAAGGATGATGAAAACAAAGAGGTTAAAGTTCAATAAGGTGCCCAGGGTAAAGAATCAGAGAAGGAGTGAGAAATTTGTATCCAGCTTTTTGATGAGACTCTGAATGCTAATGTGAGTAAGCCTGCTATGAGACATGCATTTAGTGAGGGTACCATACTATGCATGACAGATGAATGTGTTGGCCTCTGAAATTCTACCCTGGGGATCCTCCTGTGGGAAGCTGGGAAAACATGAGGAATGTCTTGACCTCTAGCTAACTAAATTTTGTCAATGTATTTCTGGATGGTTGTGAGACTAAGTGTTTTGTATTTTGAATTGAACAGAAGGATTTCAAGGAATTGTGAGGCATATCCAACATATTGAGAGTAGGGACAATATTGTTTTCAACCTGATATCATAAATACCTAGTATAGTGCTGGCAATTTGTAGCTGTTCAATGTATGCTTTCTGAATGATGAATTAATACTAATTTTCTATTTTCCAACATTTCAGTATCTTCTCTAGGGATTATTAATTCAGTAGGTATGGAAATCTTTGGAGCTTCATAAGAGTAATGAATTTCCTTTCCAGAGATCCTTGTGGGTGGAATCTGAATATTAAACAGATCCATAATAACTATTTCTCCCCTAAAAATTAAGGTAGTATTGGAATTTTGAAATGGGGGCTAAAGGAATTATCACAAACCTCGTAAATTGATGATCACAGATTGCAATATTCTTTAGGTTAAAAAAAATCTGTTAGTTATAGCACCCCAAATGTTAGTTTCTTTATTTAACGTGATAAAAGAAGCTTAGAAAATGTGTACTCTTTGGGCCTGCCTCAGTAGTTATATTTTTGTATAATATATTTAGCCTGTGTTTTTAGGGAGTAGATGTTTTAATCTCTCAAAAATAATCTGAATTGATCAGTGTTGATAGAAATGTAACTCTCCATTGCTTAGGCATACATTGGCAAGTACTACATTAGGGTAATGTGTCCAAGTGCCATTTTATAAGACAAATGGAATTAGAATAAAAAACTCCTTCCTTATTGTACTGAAGTAATTTTTTATATCTTCCTATA
>NW_025795688.1:0-2994 GCF_021613505.1 Equus quagga
TATAGGAAGATATAAAAAATTACTTCAGTACAATAAGGAAGGAGTTTTTTATTCTAATTCCATTTGTCTTATAAAATGGCACTTGGACACATTACCCTAATGTAGTACTTGCCAATGTATGCCTAAGCAATGGAGAGTTACATTTCTATCAACACTGATCAATTCAGATTATTTTTGAGAGATTAAAACATCTACTCCCTAAAAACACAGGCTAAATATATTATACAAAAATATAACTACTGAGGCAGGCCCAAAGAGTACACATTTTCTAAGCTTCTTTTATCACGTTAAATAAAGAAACTAACATTTGGGGTGCTATAACTAACAGATTTTTTTTAACCTAAAGAATATTGCAATCTGTGATCATCAATTTACGAGGTTTGTGATAATTCCTTTAGCCCCCATTTCAAAATTCCAATACTACCTTAATTTTTAGGGGAGAAATAGTTATTATGGATCTGTTTAATATTCAGATTCCACCCACAAGGATCTCTGGAAAGGAAATTCATTACTCTTATGAAGCTCCAAAGATTTCCATACCTACTGAATTAATAATCCCTAGAGAAGATACTGAAATGTTGGAAAATAGAAAATTAGTATTAATTCATCATTCAGAAAGCATACATTGAACAGCTACAAATTGCCAGCACTATACTAGGTATTTATGATATCAGGTTGAAAACAATATTGTCCCTACTCTCAATATGTTGGATATGCCTCACAATTCCTTGAAATCCTTCTGTTCAATTCAAAATACAAAACACTTAGTCTCACAACCATCCAGAAATACATTGACAAAATTTAGTTAGCTAGAGGTCAAGACATTCCTCATGTTTTCCCAGCTTCCCACAGGAGGATCCCCAGGGTAGAATTTCAGAGGCCAACACATTCATCTGTCATGCATAGTATGGTACCCTCACTAAATGCATGTCTCATAGCAGGCTTACTCACATTAGCATTCAGAGTCTCATCAAAAAGCTGGATACAAATTTCTCACTCCTTCTCTGATTCTTTACCCTGGGCACCTTATTGAACTTTAACCTCTTTGTTTTCATCATCCTTATCAGTAAAATAAGGGAAAAACACTACTGTTAATAAAGCACATTATAAATCTAAAATGAAACATTTAGAATTAATTTTCAGCAAGATGATTTTAGTTCATATTTTGAATATTCTTGATATATTTCCCTCAGCAGTAGGAAATTTCCCTCTCCATATGGCCTGCGTCAAATTTAGTGTGGTGATAATTTCAGTGTGGAAACACAGTAAAATACTTCTTTGCATTATCTGTGTAGTAAATAGACTTTCAAAGTTGAATAATGAGTAAAAATCAGCCAAGCAATAAAGACAAAAAAAAAAGGTTTTAATTAAGGAAACAATTTTATATAAAAGTCTTTATAAATCTGGACATACATGCTGAGACTTCCCCTTCATTTAAACTGAAAGGATTGGATGGCATATTTTAAAATATGCACAAAACACAATATGTAAGTCATCCATTCTGGCAACTTACACATTCAAGATTAAATGAAGGAAAACTTAAGATAAGTTTACTCATTTTGATGGTAAACATACATATTTTGCTCAGGGCTACTATTTATATAACCAGTATTATTAAAGCCATTTATTAGAAAAAAATTCAGTAATGAAAAATTGTATTAGTTATTCTGGATTTTTTTCTCGTTTTTAAGACTTTAAAGTTAGCTTGTTTTTCATATACACATACACAGAATGGTTTAGATTGGTTTTTTTTCAGGATTTAAACTAAAACAACAAGATGTTATAAAGTCAAGTCTTGAATATGAAATTGATTTTCAAGATTAATTGTAATTACATTTTTCAAATGAAAATATGTGATCAGATTCTGAAGGTTTATTAAATGAACCCGACTAGAGGAGCAGGATTCTCATACTTGACACCAGAAATAACCTTAAGTTCTAACTATAGAATGTATTCTAGGAAATATAAAACTAATATATAAGAAAAAATTTTCCTGGCCCCAGTATTAAAAGAAAAACGCTCATAAAAGATTATAAATAATTCTGGCAGACAGCCTCTAAGGTGGCCATCATAATCTTCTCCTTTATTCACATTTTAGCACAGTCTCTTTCTCAAAAATGTGTGTAGGACGGACTTGCTCCTAACCAATAGAATATACCAAAGGTGATGGCATAGCACTTCTGTGATTATATTATATAGACTCTGTCTTGCTAGAAGACTTGTTTTAGAGTCTTGCTCTCCTGCTGTCTTTATTGTTTTTGGGGGTTGGGGGGAAGATTAGCCCTGAGCTAACATCTTCCACCAGTCCTCCGCATTTTTTTGCTGAGGAAGACTGGCCCTGAGCTAACATCCTTGCCCATCTTTCTCTATTTTATATGTAGGATGCCTGCCACAGCATGCTTGCCAAGTGGTGCATAGGTCTGCACCTGGGATCCAAACTGGCGAACCCCAGGCTGCCAAAGCAGAATATGCGAACTTAACTGCTGTGCCACTGGGTTGGCCCCTCTCCTGCTGTCTTTAAATTAGCAAGCTGCCATATTGTGAACTGTCTACGGAGAAAGCCAAGTGGTGTGGAACTGTGAGTGACCTCTTGGAGCTGGAGGTGGCCTCAGGCTAACATCCAGGAAAAACTTGAAGATTTCAGCCCTACCAATACAAGGATATGAATTCTGCCAACAAAATGAGGGAGCGTGGAAGTGGATCCTTCTCCAGTCAAACTTCCAGATAAGACCACAGCCTGGCTGACATCTTGATTCCAGCCTCGTACGACAATAAACGGATTCCCTGAGCTGTGCCTAGCCTCCTGACACACATAAAGTGTGAGCTAATAAGTGTGTGTTTCTTTCAAGCCACTAAGAGTTTGGTAATTTGCTACCCAGTAATGGATCACTAATGCAATCTTATTGCAAATAAAACAGGCAGAAATAAAGTGAGATTTATCTGAAAATATAGGAAGATATAAAAAATTACTTCAGTACAATAAGGAAGGAGTTT
>NW_025795689.1:0-2248 GCF_021613505.1 Equus quagga
ACAACCAACAGGATGAGAGTATATACAGAACCAAGGATGAGAGTATATAGAGAACCAAGAGAACGTGCGTATATACAGAACCAATAGGATGTGCGTATATACACAACCAATAGGATGAGAGTATATACCTAAGCAATAGCATGAGAGTATATACAGACCAATAGAATGTGCATATATAGAGAAGCAAGAGATTGTGCATATACACAGAACCAATAGGATGAGAGTATATTCAGAACCAATAGAATGTGCGTATGTAGAGAACCAATAAGATGAGAGTATATACAGAACCAATAGGATGAGAGTATATAAAGAACCAATAGGATGAGAGTATATACAGAACCAATAGGATGTGTGCATATACAGAACCAATAGGATGTGAGCATATACAGAACCAATAGGATGAGAGTATAGACAGTACCAGTAGAATGTGCGTATATACAGAACCAATAGGATGAAAGTATATACAGAAACAAGAGTACGTGCGTATATACAGAACCAATTGGATGAGAGTATATAGAGAACCAATAGGATAAGAGTATATACAGAACCAATAGGATGTGAGTATATACAGAACCAATAGAATGTGCGTATATACAGAACCGAGAGAACATGCGTATAGACAGAACCAATGGGATGTGTGTATATACAGAACCAATAGGATGAGAGTATATTCAGAACCAATAGAATGTGTGTATATACAGAACCAATAGGATGTGCGTATATACAGAACCAATGGGATGTGCCTATATACAGAGCGAAGACAACGTTCGTATATAAAGAACCAGTAGAATGTGCGTATATACAGACCCAATACAATGTGCATATCTACAAAACCAATAGAATGTGCATATACACACAACCAATAAGATGAGAGTATATACAGAACCGATAGGATGAGAGTATATACAGAACCAAGAGAACATGCATATACACAGAACCAATAGGATGTGCATATGTACAGAACGAATAGAATGTGCGTATATACAGAACCAATAGAATGTGTGTATATGTAGGACAATAAGATGTGTGTATATACACCACCTATAGGATGTGCATATATACAGAACCAATAGGATGAGTTTACATACAGAACCAAGAGAATGTGCGTATACATAGAACCAATACAAAGCATGCTTACATAGAAACAATATGATATGTGCATGTCTATGTATAACCATTGGATGTGGGTATGTACGTACATATAATCTATAGGATGTTTGCATATGTTTATATAACCAATAGGAGGTGTGTATATGTATGTATATATAACCAATAGAATGTGTGTGTGTGTGTATTTATATATATATATATATATAAAACCACCAAGATATATATGTATGTAATCAATGCATGTGTGTATGTGTATACATATACACATATATATATATAACCAGCAGGAGGGTGTGTATATATCTATATCTGTATATAACCAATAAGATGTATATATACGTATAAATAAATACCCAGTAGGTTGTGGGACACACACACACACGCACACACACACACAGAGTCTCACACAGCACATTTCATCCAGTGATGGCCCACATAGACTATGGTGATCCCATAAGATTAGTACATACAACCTCGATGTGTAGGAGGCTGTACCATCTAGGTTTGTGTAAGCACGCTCTACAATGTTTGCACAGTGACTCAATCATCTAATGACACATTTCTCAGAACGTGTCCCCATTAAGCAGTGTCTGACTGAATATATATATGTGTGTTGTATGTGTATATATATATATATATATGTATATAAAACCAATAGGATGTTATATATGTATTATATATAGGATTTTATATATATATATAACCAATAGGATATGTGTGTGTATATATCTGTATCTGTTTCTGTATCCATATCTGTATCTTTATGTATATCTATAGCTACACGGAACCTCTAACGGCTCTATTTCCCTGGAGAGCCCCAGATGACACAGAAAGCAGGGTCTGAGCATGTCACTCCACACGTGACAACTTACCCCTCTTACAACTCCAGGGAGAAGTGGCTTTGTAGGGGACAAAGGGCTGGAATGCCCCCCCCCTTTTACGCTTCCTGATGGGGGAAAGTTGGATGGGTGCATGCCTGCCTGTGCAAAGAAGGATTTGGCGGCCACAGAGACGGCTTGTGGGCTGTTGATTCTTTTGACAAAATAATGAATTACTACTGATAATGAAAGGTTACCGCGTGTTAATCATCCTGCTAATCCTTTACAAAGATTCCTCCTATTAACGTTAGCCGGTGCTG
>NW_025795690.1:0-2248 GCF_021613505.1 Equus quagga
CAGCACCGGCTAACGTTAATAGGAGGAATCTTTGTAAAGGATTAGCAGGATGATTAACACGCGGTAACCTTTCATTATCAGTAGTAATTCATTATTTTGTCAAAAGAATCAACAGCCCACAAGCCGTCTCTGTGGCCGCCAAATCCTTCTTTGCACAGGCAGGCATGCACCCATCCAACTTTCCCCCATCAGGAAGCGTAAAAGGGGGGGGGCATTCCAGCCCTTTGTCCCCTACAAAGCCACTTCTCCCTGGAGTTGTAAGAGGGGTAAGTTGTCACGTGTGGAGTGACATGCTCAGACCCTGCTTTCTGTGTCATCTGGGGCTCTCCAGGGAAATAGAGCCGTTAGAGGTTCCGTGTAGCTATAGATATACATAAAGATACAGATATGGATACAGAAACAGATACAGATATATACACACACATATCCTATTGGTTATATATATATATAAAATCCTATATATAATACATATATAACATCCTATTGGTTTTATATACATATATATATATATATATACACATACAACACACATATATATATTCAGTCAGACACTGCTTAATGGGGACACGTTCTGAGAAATGTGTCATTAGATGATTGAGTCACTGTGCAAACATTGTAGAGCGTGCTTACACAAACCTAGATGGTACAGCCTCCTACACATCGAGGTTGTATGTACTAATCTTATGGGATCACCATAGTCTATGTGGGCCATCACTGGATGAAATGTGCTGTGTGAGACTCTGTGTGTGTGTGTGCGTGTGTGTGTGTGTCCCACAACCTACTGGGTATTTATTTATACGTATATATACATCTTATTGGTTATATACAGATATAGATATATACACACCCTCCTGCTGGTTATATATATATATGTGTATATGTATACACATACACACATGCATTGATTACATACATATATATCTTGGTGGTTTTATATATATATATATATATAAATACACACACACACACATTCTATTGGTTATATATACATACATATACACACCTCCTATTGGTTATATAAACATATGCAAACATCCTATAGATTATATGTACGTACATACCCACATCCAATGGTTATACATAGACATGCACATATCATATTGTTTCTATGTAAGCATGCTTTGTATTGGTTCTATGTATACGCACATTCTCTTGGTTCTGTATGTAAACTCATCCTATTGGTTCTGTATATATGCACATCCTATAGGTGGTGTATATACACACATCTTATTGTCCTACATATACACACATTCTATTGGTTCTGTATATACGCACATTCTATTCGTTCTGTACATATGCACATCCTATTGGTTCTGTGTATATGCATGTTCTCTTGGTTCTGTATATACTCTCATCCTATCGGTTCTGTATATACTCTCATCTTATTGGTTGTGTGTATATGCACATTCTATTGGTTTTGTAGATATGCACATTGTATTGGGTCTGTATATACGCACATTCTACTGGTTCTTTATATACGAACGTTGTCTTCGCTCTGTATATAGGCACATCCCATTGGTTCTGTATATACGCACATCCTATTGGTTCTGTATATACACACATTCTATTGGTTCTGAATATACTCTCATCCTATTGGTTCTGTATATACACACATCCCATTGGTTCTGTCTATACGCATGTTCTCTCGGTTCTGTATATACGCACATTCTATTGGTTCTGTATATACTCACATCCTATTGGTTCTGTATATACTCTTATCCTATTGGTTCTCTATATACTCTCATCCAATTGGTTCTGTATATACGCACGTACTCTTGTTTCTGTATATACTTTCATCCTATTGGTTCTGTATATACGCACATTCTACTGGTACTGTCTATACTCTCATCCTATTGGTTCTGTATATGCTCACATCCTATTGGTTCTGTATATGCACACATCCTATTGGTTCTGTATATACTCTCATCCTATTGGTTCTTTATATACTCTCATCCTATTGGTTCTGTATATACTCTCATCTTATTGGTTCTCTACATACGCACATTCTATTGGTTCTGAATATACTCTCATCCTATTGGTTCTGTGTATATGCACAATCTCTTGCTTCTCTATATATGCACATTCTATTGGTCTGTATATACTCTCATGCTATTGCTTAGGTATATACTCTCATCCTATTGGTTGTGTATATACGCACATCCTATTGGTTCTGTATATACGCACGTTCTCTTGGTTCTCTATATACTCTCATCCTTGGTTCTGTATATACTCTCATCCTGTTGGTTGT
>NW_025795691.1:0-1555 GCF_021613505.1 Equus quagga
ACCAATAGGATGAGTGTATATACAGAACAAACAGAATGTACGTATACACAGAACCAATAGGATGTGTGTATATACAGAACCAATAGAATGTGTGTATAAATACAACCAATAGGATGAGAGTATATACAGATCCAATAGGATGAGAGTATATAAAGAACCAATAGGATGAGAGTATATACAGAACCAATAGGAATAGATTATACAGAACGAATAGGCTGAGAGTATATGAAGAACCAATAGGATGAGTGTATATATAGACCCAATGGAATGTGCGTATATACAGAACCAACAGAATGTGCGTATATACAGAACCAAAGGATGAGTGTATATGTAGGACCAATAGGATGTGTGTATATACACAACCAATAGGATGTGCATATATACAGAACCAATAGGATGAGTGTATATACAGAACCAATAGAATGTGCGTATATACAGAACCAATAGAAAGTGCATATACATAGAACCAATAGGATGTGCGCTTATATAGAAACAATATTATATGTGCATGTATATGTATAACTAATTGGATGTGTGTATGTACATACGTATAAGCTATAGGATGTTTGCATATCTTTATATAACCAATAGGAGGTGTGTATATGTATGTATATATGACCAATAGAATGTGTGTTTGTGTATATATACATATAAAACCACCAAGATGTATATGTATGTAATCAATGTATGTGTGTATGTGTATATATATACACATATATATATAGCCAGCAGGAGGGTGTGTATATATCTATATCTGTATATAACCAATAAGATGTATATGTATGTATAAATAATTACCCAGTAGGTTGTGGACACACACACACACACACACACACACACACAGTATCGCACCGCACATTTCATCCACTGATGGCCCACATAGACTATGGTGATCCCATAAGATTAGAACATATAACCTTGATGTGTAGGAGGCTATACCATCTAGATTTGTGTAAGTACACTCTACAATGTTTGCACAGTGACACAATCATCTAATGACACGTTTCTCAGAACGTGTCCCCGTTAAGCAGTGCCTGACTGAATATATATATGTGTGTGTTGTATGTATGTGTATATATATGTGTATATAAAACCAATATGATGTTATATATATATATATTATATATAGGATTTTATATATATATAAAACCAAGAGGATATGTGTGTGTATATATCTGTATCTGTTTCTGTCTCCATATCTATATCTTGATGTATATCTATCTCTACACGGAACCTCAACGGCTCTATTTCCCTGGAGAGCCCCAGATGACACAGAAAGCAGGGCCCTGAGCATGTCACTCCACACGTGACAAGTTACCCCTCCTACAACTCCAGGGAAAAGCGGCTTTGTAGGGGACAAAGGGCTGGAATACCCTCCCCTTTTAGGCTTCCTGATGGGGGAAAGTTGGATGGGTGCATGCCTGCCTGTGCAAAGAAGGATCTGGCGGCCACAGAGACGGCTTGTGGGCTGTCGATTCTTTTGACAAAATAATGAATTACTACCGATAATGAAAGGTTACCGCGTGTTAATCATCGTGCTAATCCTTTACAAAGA
>NW_025795692.1:0-1555 GCF_021613505.1 Equus quagga
TCTTTGTAAAGGATTAGCACGATGATTAACACGCGGTAACCTTTCATTATCGGTAGTAATTCATTATTTTGTCAAAAGAATCGACAGCCCACAAGCCGTCTCTGTGGCCGCCAGATCCTTCTTTGCACAGGCAGGCATGCACCCATCCAACTTTCCCCCATCAGGAAGCCTAAAAGGGGAGGGTATTCCAGCCCTTTGTCCCCTACAAAGCCGCTTTTCCCTGGAGTTGTAGGAGGGGTAACTTGTCACGTGTGGAGTGACATGCTCAGGGCCCTGCTTTCTGTGTCATCTGGGGCTCTCCAGGGAAATAGAGCCGTTGAGGTTCCGTGTAGAGATAGATATACATCAAGATATAGATATGGAGACAGAAACAGATACAGATATATACACACACATATCCTCTTGGTTTTATATATATATAAAATCCTATATATAATATATATATATATAACATCATATTGGTTTTATATACACATATATATACACATACATACAACACACACATATATATATTCAGTCAGGCACTGCTTAACGGGGACACGTTCTGAGAAACGTGTCATTAGATGATTGTGTCACTGTGCAAACATTGTAGAGTGTACTTACACAAATCTAGATGGTATAGCCTCCTACACATCAAGGTTATATGTTCTAATCTTATGGGATCACCATAGTCTATGTGGGCCATCAGTGGATGAAATGTGCGGTGCGATACTGTGTGTGTGTGTGTGTGTGTGTGTGTGTGTCCACAACCTACTGGGTAATTATTTATACATACATATACATCTTATTGGTTATATACAGATATAGATATATACACACCCTCCTGCTGGCTATATATATATGTGTATATATATACACATACACACATACATTGATTACATACATATACATCTTGGTGGTTTTATATGTATATATACACAAACACACATTCTATTGGTCATATATACATACATATACACACCTCCTATTGGTTATATAAAGATATGCAAACATCCTATAGCTTATACGTATGTACATACACACATCCAATTAGTTATACATATACATGCACATATAATATTGTTTCTATATAAGCGCACATCCTATTGGTTCTATGTATATGCACTTTCTATTGGTTCTGTATATACGCACATTCTATTGGTTCTGTATATACACTCATCCTATTGGTTCTGTATATATGCACATCCTATTGGTTGTGTATATACACACATCCTATTGGTCCTACATATACACTCATCCTTTGGTTCTGTATATACGCACATTCTGTTGGTTCTGTATATACGCACATTCCATTGGGTCTATATATACACTCATCCTATTGGTTCTTCATATACTCTCAGCCTATTCGTTCTGTATAATCTATTCCTATTGGTTCTGTATATACTCTCATCCTATTGGTTCTTTATATACTCTCATCCTATTGGATCTGTATATACTCTCATCCTATTGGTTGTATTTATACACACATTCTATTGGTTCTGTATATACACACATCCTATTGGTTCTGTGTATACGTACATTCTGTTTGTTCTGTATATACACTCATCCTATTGGT
>NW_025795693.1:0-391 GCF_021613505.1 Equus quagga
GTATATTGAGAACCAATAGGATGAGAGTATATACAGAACCAAGAGAACGTGCATATATACAGAACCAATAGGATGTGCGTACATACAGAACCAATAGAATGAGAGTTTATAGAGAACCAATAGAATGTGTGTATATACAGTACCAATAGAATGTGCATATATACAGAAGCAAGAGAACTTGCATATATACAGAACCAATAGGATGAGAGTATACAGGAAAAAAATAGGATGAGAGTATATGCAGAACAAAGAGAATGTGCGTATATACAGAACCAATAGGATGAGAGTATATACAGAACCAATAGGATGATAGTATATACAGAACCAATGGAATGTGCGTATATAGAGAACCAATAGGATGAGAGTATATACAGAACCAATGGAATGTGCG
>NW_025795693.1:491-1798 GCF_021613505.1 Equus quagga
TGTGCATATATACAGAACCAAGACTACGTGGGTATATGCAGAACCAATAGGATGAGAGTATATACAGAACCAATAGAATGTGCATATATACAGAACCATAGAATGTGTGTATACACAGAACCAATAGGATGAGAGTATATTCAGAACCAATAGAATGTGCGTATATACAGAACCAATAGGATGAGAGTATATAGACAACCAATAGGATGAGAGTATATAGAGAACCAATAGGATGAGAGTATATACAGAACCAACAGGATGTGTGTATATACAGAACCAACAGGATGAGAGTATATACAGAACCAATAGGATGTGCGTATATGCGGAACCAATAGGATGAGAGTATATACAGCACCAATAGGATGAGAGTGTATACAGAAACAAGAGAATGTGCGTATATACAGAACCAATGGAATGTGCGTATATACCGAACAAACAGAATGTGTGTATATAGATAACCAATAGGATGTGCGTATATACAGAACCAATGGGATGAGAATATATACAGAACCAATAGGATGAGAGTATATACAGAACCAATAGGACGAGAGTATATACAGCACCAATAGGATGAGAGTATATACAGAAATAAGAGAATGTGGGTATATACAGAACCAATAGGATGTGCGTCTATACAGAACCAAGAGAACGTGCGTATATACAGAACCAATAGAATGTGCATATATACAAAACCAATAGAATGTGTGTATACACAGAACCATTAGGATGAGAGTATATTCAGAACCAATAGAATGTGCGTATAAACAGAACCAGTAGGATGTGCGTGTATACAAAACCAATAGGATGTGCATATATGCAGAACCAATAGGATGAGAGTATATACATAACCATAAGGCTGTACGTATATAAGGAACCAATAGTGTGAGAGTACATGCAGAAACAATAGCATGAGAGCATATAAAGAGCCAAGAGAATGTGCGCATATGCAGAACCAATACCATGAGAGTATATACAGAACCAAGAGGACGTGGGTATATACAGGAATAATAGAATGTGCATATATACAGAAGCAAGAGAACGTGCATATATACAGAACCAATAGGATGAGAGCATATACAGAACCAATAGGATGAGAGTATGTACAGAAACAAGAGAACGTGCGTATACACAGAACCAATAGAATGTGTGTATATACAGAACAAAAAAAACGTTTGTACATACAGAACCAATAGGCTGTGCGTGTATACACGACCAATAGGAAGACAGTATATGCAGAACCAATAGGATGTGCTTATATAAACAACCAACAGGATGAGAGTATATACAGAACCAAGGATGAGAGTATA
>NW_025795694.1:0-1105 GCF_021613505.1 Equus quagga
ATCATTGAATTTATATTCTCTTCATGTGAGAGAAACACTTTTTGAATGGAAAACAGTATGGAGATTTCTCAAAAAATTAAAAATACAAATACTGTATGACCCAGCCATTCCACTACCAGGTTTCTATCCAAAGAACTTGAAATCAGCAATTCCAAAAGTCCCATGCACCCCTGTGTTCATTGCAGCATTATTTACAATAGCCAAGATGTGGAAGCAACCTAAGTGCCCATCAACTGATGATTGGATAAAGAAGATATGGTATATATATACAATGGAATACTACTCAGCCATAAAAAAGGATAAAATCGTCCCATTCACAACAACATGGATGGACCTTGAGGGTATTATGTTAAGTGAAATAAGCCGATAGAGAAAGACAATCTCTGTATGACTCCACTCATAGGTGGAAGTTAAACATGTGGACAAAGAGAACAGATTAGTGGCTACCAGGGGAAAGGAGGGGTTGGGGGTGGGCATAAAGGGTGAACTTACTACAACATGACTGACAAACAATAATGTACAACTGAAATTTCACAAGGTTGTAAACTATCGTAATCCTAATAAAAAGTTAAAAAAAAAAAAAGAAATAAGATAAATCATTAAGTAAGTAGGGGTAATAATTGTATAGATAAACCCTGACTCAATTATATTGGCAAAAGACATATAGTTGAGTCATATTTGAATTAAACTCCACATAGTCTTAAGCGTACTGAAATAACTGTCATTCATATCCAAAATACATAGATTAAAAAAAACAACTAATTTTCGGGAATATCTCATAAAAAAGGAAGCACCTTCTTATGGGATTGCAAAACAAGAATAAGAAAATTTATCCTCCCCATTTCTGAATACAACATAGATGTACGATTTTAGAAGAGTCCTTTTATGTATTTATCATTTTCAGCTGTGACTGTGCACCCATGAGGAGCGAGCACTTTGAATCATTGTCATGTGCAGCAGAAAAATTTCACAGAAAATGCATTACAATCATTCATAAAAATTTCTAACGGAAAATTTGAATGAATATGCATTTATATGTCCCTAGAAAAATTTATTATGACAGTAATATATTGCTCCTCTTATAATACAAAATTTAAAGGCTGTA
>NW_025795695.1:0-1201 GCF_021613505.1 Equus quagga
TACAGCCTTTAAATTTTGTATTATAAGAGGAGCAATATATTACTGTCATAATAAATTTTTCTAGGGACATATAAATGCATATTCATTCAAATTTTCCGTTAGAAATTTTTATGAATGATTGTAATGCATTTTCTGTGAAATTTTTCTGCTGCACATGACAATGATTCAAAGTGCTCGCTCCTCATGGGTGCACAGTCACAGCTGAAAATGATAAATACATAAAAGGACTCTTCTAAAATCGTACATCTATGTTGTATTCAGAAATGGGGAGGATAAATTTTCTTATTCTTGTTTTGCAATCCCATAAGAAGGTGCTTCCTTTTTTATGAGATATTCCCGAAAATTAGTTGTTTTTTTTAATCTATGTATTTTGGATATGAATGACAGTTATTTCAGTACGCTTAAGACTATGTGGAGTTTAATTCAAATATGACTCAACTATATGTCTTTTGCCAATATAATTGAGTCAGGGTTTATCTATACAATTATTACCCCTACTTACTTAATGATTTATCTTATTTCTTTTTTTTTTTTTAACTTTTTATTAGGATTACGATAGTTTACAACCTTGTGAAATTTCAGTTGTACATTATTGTTTGTCAGTCATGTTGTAGTAAGTTCACCCTTTATGCCCACCCCCAACCCCTCCTTTCCCCTGGTAGCCACTAATCTGTTCTCTTTGTCCACATGTTTAACTTCCACCTATGAGTGGAGTCATACAGAGATTGTCTTTCTCTATCGGCTTATTTCACTTAACATAATACCCTCAAGGTCCATCCATGTTGTTGTGAATGGGACGATTTTATCCTTTTTTATGGCTGAGTAGTATTCCATTGTATATATATACCATATCTTCTTTATCCAATCATCAGTTGATGGGCACTTAGGTTGCTTCCACATCTTGGCTATTGTAAATAATGCTGCAATGAACACAGGGGTGCATGGGACTTTTGGAATTGCTGATTTCAAGTTCTTTGGATAGAAACCTGGTAGTGGAATGGCTGGGTCATACAGTATTTGTATTTTTAATTTTTTGAGAAATCTCCATACTGTTTTCCATTCAAAAAGTGTTTCTCTCACATGAAGAGAATATAAATTCAATGATAAAATGATGTGAAATCAAGACTACTTACTGAGGCAGGATAAAAGAACCATTGATCAATAACCAAGAAAAGAAATAAGATTAAAAAAAGAAATAAGA
>NW_025795696.1:0-1201 GCF_021613505.1 Equus quagga
TCTTATTTCTTTTTTTAATCTTATTTCTTTTCTTGGTTATTGATCAATGGTTCTTTTATCCTGCCTCAGTAAGTAGTCTTGATTTCACATCATTTTATCATTGAATTTATATTCTCTTCATGTGAGAGAAACACTTTTTGAATGGAAAACAGTATGGAGATTTCTCAAAAAATTAAAAATACAAATACTGTATGACCCAGCCATTCCACTACCAGGTTTCTATCCAAAGAACTTGAAATCAGCAATTCCAAAAGTCCCATGCACCCCTGTGTTCATTGCAGCATTATTTACAATAGCCAAGATGTGGAAGCAACCTAAGTGCCCATCAACTGATGATTGGATAAAGAAGATATGGTATATATATACAATGGAATACTACTCAGCCATAAAAAAGGATAAAATCGTCCCATTCACAACAACATGGATGGACCTTGAGGGTATTATGTTAAGTGAAATAAGCCGATAGAGAAAGACAATCTCTGTATGACTCCACTCATAGGTGGAAGTTAAACATGTGGACAAAGAGAACAGATTAGTGGCTACCAGGGGAAAGGAGGGGTTGGGGGTGGGCATAAAGGGTGAACTTACTACAACATGACTGACAAACAATAATGTACAACTGAAATTTCACAAGGTTGTAAACTATCGTAATCCTAATAAAAAGTTAAAAAAAAAAAAAGAAATAAGATAAATCATTAAGTAAGTAGGGGTAATAATTGTATAGATAAACCCTGACTCAATTATATTGGCAAAAGACATATAGTTGAGTCATATTTGAATTAAACTCCACATAGTCTTAAGCGTACTGAAATAACTGTCATTCATATCCAAAATACATAGATTAAAAAAAACAACTAATTTTCGGGAATATCTCATAAAAAAGGAAGCACCTTCTTATGGGATTGCAAAACAAGAATAAGAAAATTTATCCTCCCCATTTCTGAATACAACATAGATGTACGATTTTAGAAGAGTCCTTTTATGTATTTATCATTTTCAGCTGTGACTGTGCACCCATGAGGAGCGAGCACTTTGAATCATTGTCATGTGCAGCAGAAAAATTTCACAGAAAATGCATTACAATCATTCATAAAAATTTCTAACGGAAAATTTGAATGAATATGCATTTATATGTCCCTAGAAAAATTTATTATGACAGTAATATATTGCTCCTCTTATAATACAAAATTTAAAGGCTGTA
>NW_025795697.1:0-1105 GCF_021613505.1 Equus quagga
TACAGCCTTTAAATTTTGTATTATAAGAGGAGCAATATATTACTGTCATAATAAATTTTTCTAGGGACATATAAATGCATATTCATTCAAATTTTCCGTTAGAAATTTTTATGAATGATTGTAATGCATTTTCTGTGAAATTTTTCTGCTGCACATGACAATGATTCAAAGTGCTCGCTCCTCATGGGTGCACAGTCACAGCTGAAAATGATAAATACATAAAAGGACTCTTCTAAAATCGTACATCTATGTTGTATTCAGAAATGGGGAGGATAAATTTTCTTATTCTTGTTTTGCAATCCCATAAGAAGGTGCTTCCTTTTTTATGAGATATTCCCGAAAATTAGTTGTTTTTTTTAATCTATGTATTTTGGATATGAATGACAGTTATTTCAGTACGCTTAAGACTATGTGGAGTTTAATTCAAATATGACTCAACTATATGTCTTTTGCCAATATAATTGAGTCAGGGTTTATCTATACAATTATTACCCCTACTTACTTAATGATTTATCTTATTTCTTTTTTTTTTTTTAACTTTTTATTAGGATTACGATAGTTTACAACCTTGTGAAATTTCAGTTGTACATTATTGTTTGTCAGTCATGTTGTAGTAAGTTCACCCTTTATGCCCACCCCCAACCCCTCCTTTCCCCTGGTAGCCACTAATCTGTTCTCTTTGTCCACATGTTTAACTTCCACCTATGAGTGGAGTCATACAGAGATTGTCTTTCTCTATCGGCTTATTTCACTTAACATAATACCCTCAAGGTCCATCCATGTTGTTGTGAATGGGACGATTTTATCCTTTTTTATGGCTGAGTAGTATTCCATTGTATATATATACCATATCTTCTTTATCCAATCATCAGTTGATGGGCACTTAGGTTGCTTCCACATCTTGGCTATTGTAAATAATGCTGCAATGAACACAGGGGTGCATGGGACTTTTGGAATTGCTGATTTCAAGTTCTTTGGATAGAAACCTGGTAGTGGAATGGCTGGGTCATACAGTATTTGTATTTTTAATTTTTTGAGAAATCTCCATACTGTTTTCCATTCAAAAAGTGTTTCTCTCACATGAAGAGAATATAAATTCAATGAT
>NW_025795698.1:0-5963 GCF_021613505.1 Equus quagga
AGCAATGGCTTAAACAAATTAGAGTTTTTTTCTTATTTTTTATCACCAAAGAAGAATTGGTAGTGACGGTAATAGCCATAGCAGTTCAATAATCTTGCAGTTTCTGTATCTGCAATTCTCAGGGCCTCTCCCCAAGACCCTAAGATGATCACCATGGCTTCAGTAAGAATAACCTTAAAGGGCAGGAAGCAGCGGGGAGAATGGTTCAAGCTATAGCTGCCCTGTTCATAAGGAAGCAAAAGTTTTCTCATGACCACCCCTTGCAGACTTTCATATACATCTTATTATCCATAGCTGTGTCATTTGATTCCCTCTAAGGGCAATGAGGCTGACGCACTGAGACTTAACTATGCCTGCCTCTACAGTTGGTCGATGGGAGAGGCAGAACATCCTTGGGGATGGAAATTGATTAGCCAGCCACTAAGGACTGCCAAAGTCATCAAAGAAGTTATTCATTCAGTATATATTTGTTGAATGTCAAGTATTCTGGGTTCTATTTAAATAACATAATATACATATATTTTATAGGGTACTTGATATTTACAAAATATATTTTTATAAATATAAAATAATTAGAAATACTTGAGAAAAGGTGCACTACTTCAAAAAAAGATCATAATAGAAGTTTTCAATGTACATTTTTTAAAATGTGCTTTCAAAAACTGTACCTAGGCATTCTGGAAAATGTAATGAAAACAGGTATTGCAGTTTGAATGGTACTACGCTAGAAAACAAAAGTAGATAGTTGCAGCAAAAACTCGTAGATATAAAGATGTTTCTGTGAGAACATAAAGGGCTGATGTACCCATAATGCACATGACAGAGGGTTTAACAATGCGCTGCCAGGCACCGTAGCTTTTACATACTCGTCGATCCGTTGCTGCTGCTATTAGGTTGGTTTTTCTTACTAATGCGATAGGATAGACTTAGGGTAGATGATGATAACACATTGTGTTCTGTGAGGAAACATTGGGCCGTGGAAAAGAGAAAATTAAAAGGGGCGATTTAATTTTGAAGTTACATATATGATCCTGAAAGAGAGAAACAATAGGAATAGTATTATCTTATAATAGCACATCTATTTATTTGGTAAATTTAAGACAACTGTTTAATATTATCTTTATTATGTTCAAGATTATCATTATTATGTTTAAGATATTATTATTATGTTTTTAAGACATAATTTTCACTCTGATCTCATTAGTAACAATATAACAAAAGTTGAGGCAAATTCATTTTTGTTTTCAATCTGAAAAAAGTCACTTTTGGAAGTTTCAAGAATGGAAAAAGTGCTATAAATGTGTTTCATTAAATTGTTCTTTTAAAAATGTATTTTGAAAGTCTACAACAATGTATGAACACACCATTTTACTATTAATTTCTTCTCCTGTACATATCCGTGAGACCAGAATAAAAATGGACTATTTTCCTGGCTAGATATGCATTTATTTCATAAGGGAGCTCCTAATTGCGAAAATACTTGGGTGAAACCATCATCTCCATTCTGTGGATCCATTCCCAACGTCAGATGGAGAGACGAACGTGACTGGATTTCACCTGTTCAGCTTGTAACCCCAACCTTTGTCTCCACTTGGAATAAAGTTGTGTACTTTCGCCATCAAAAGGAACTTCCCATTCACCATCTGGCCCTTCAGCAGTCCCCTAAGCACTAAAAATAAAAGTAAGACTAAACGGGTGAAATTAATTTTAATGATTTGTTTTAGTTAAGCCAGTATTTGCAAGTATTGTCATTTCAATATGTACGTAGTGTACACTTAGTAATGAGATATTTGATCTTCTTTTTTTGTACTAAGTTTTCAAAATCCGGCTTTTACAGCATATCTCAATTCAGACTATCTGCATTTCAAGTGTTCAATAGCCAAATGTGGCTAATGGCTACTGTGTTGGACAGTCCAACTCCAGAGTATCTGGGACTTAGCTACTCTGTTTCCAGTTGACTAAAGCAGCACATCTACCGTGACAATCAAGTTCGGTGGTGTGTTAAAATAGTTCTATATAAATTGATGTGCATAATGAAGATGCATGCCTAATTAAAATACAAAACCACCTCCCCTTGGAGAGAAATCAAGCAGGTACCATAAGCCAAAACATAGACCACACATCAGAAAATATTTAGATAATCATCACAAATCTGCTTTTAATTTTGAAATATTTGAAACATAACCATCCAATATTAGAAGACTAACAGAAAATATTTGAAGTAATCCAATAGTACAAAATAGAGGCAATAAAAGTTATGAGTATTTAATAAATGTGTTTAATAACATGGACAATATAGCCATGAAGTATCTTTAAGTAAAAAGAGTTAGAAGACACTGTGTCTGATATTACTTCATTTTGGTAAAATAAAAATATTTATCATTATTTGAACAAATACATAGTAAAAAAGATTGAAAATCTATCGATCAAACTCTTTAAAATGTAATATATAGACGTCTGGTTTATGAAAATTTTGTATCTTTTCCACATGCTTATCTCTGTTTTCTAAAGGCACCATTTTTTGTTCATAACAAAAAATAAAATAAGGCATGGCACTGTGCATGAGGAGCTAATCTGAAAAACCTTCCACTGTAAACGCCTGGATATGCAAGACAAATTATATCAAGCATTCTTGTACCTGCAAAATTGAGGTCATATAAAGGAAAGCACAATGCCTCGTTTTCCACAAAGAAGAAGGAGTTCAGAACAAGCTCAATGAGCATCCAGTGCTGAGGCTGGTGTACCGCTTCCCTAAGTTGATGGGTATGTGAGGATGGGTGGGGAGCTTCTCTAGAACCTAGAGGATTGGGTTTTACTATCCCTACAGGAAGAGGAACTCTGTACTGGGACCCTGAAGGATCCGTGTTTCACAATGAAACCCCTACAGTAAAACTAACCCTCAATGAAAAACTTGGCTGAAATATAAACCCACAAACACAGGGAGTTGACAGACAAGTCTTTGTTTTTTTCTTGGACTCCAGCTGGGATTCCTCTAAGAATTTGTCACTAAATGTGTGCCATCCAGTTGGTGTGGCTTCAGTGTCCACCACAACTGTACCTAGGAAAAGTCTAGCCGAAAAATAAATATGAAAGTATATTCTAAATTAATTGCATTTCCGTAGCAAGAGAAACTCTACACCCAGGCTACACGACAGTTTCAAGATAAAGCATTATGAAGTTTTAGCTTCTAGTATAAATATAAATTTACAAATCCTATATTGGGGTTTCTATTGTTAGATAACAAATTCTTACAAAACTACTGGCTGAAAACCACCTTTCCATATACTTATGGGTTCTGTGGGTTTAGAATTCAGGAAAAGCATAGGAGGAAGGTTCTACATGTTGCATGGTGTCTGGGGCGCAGGCTCGTGAAGACTTGACAGGTCAGGGTGACTCCGTGGCTGGTGGCTGGAATCAATCAGAGGAGTCTTCACATGTCTGTGAGTTGATTTTGGCTGTAGTCTGGGTCCTCAGTGAGGGTTCACAGGAGCACCAGCATTTGGCCTCTCCACGTGACTTGGGATTTCCACTGCATGGTGGCCCCAAGGTTCCAAAAGCAAGTGTCTTTGCAAACAAGTCAGAATCAACATTGCCTTTTATGACATAGCTTCAGGAGTCCTGCAGCATCACATCTGCTGTATTCTATTTGTTAAAAGTGAGTTACTTCTATCAGCTGAGATTTGAAGGAAGGGGACACGGAAACTGCCCTCAATGAGAAGAGTGTTAAAGGATTTATGGACATATTTTAAAAACACCACAGTCTGCATTTGGGGTACAAATTATTTAAATTCCTCTCACTTGCAAAACATACTTACCTTCTCCCAAGACCCCTCAAAAATTTTATTTCATTACAGCATTTGGGTCCGGTTCAAGGCCCAGGATCTCATAATCTAAATCAGATCCAGGCCAGATTAAGTTCTTCAGATACAGTTACCCTTGATATGAAGACCTGTGAAGCAAAGAGGTAAGTTTTCTGCCCCCTCTAGCCACACCCCTCTTCCAAACATACACATCTATGGGGATACAGGCATTGGATAACTGCTACTGATATACCCACTTAAAAAGATGGCAAAAAAAAAAAAAATTGTTATGTAACAGTGATACAGTGTCGGATACATATGCTGTGTATCCACAGCAATTCTGAGGTACACCCAGGTGCATGCTGGCAGTTCTCTGATGTAGGCTCAGCCCTACTCTCTGGAGGGTTTTTTTCTTGCTTTTGTTTTGCTTTCCCCATGGTGCTTGGCTTTGACTTCTGGTTTCTTGGTTCTGTCCTCTGACAAGCTGCACAGTATTTCCATAGATAAAGCATGACAAATTATGAGCTAAAGATGCCAAGTTATAAGGCCCATTATGAAAAAACCTAACATGATTGAATGTAATTAATATCAACTGAAAGTAGGTTTAGAATGCTAAGAATTTATAAAAGTGTTATGATAAATTGCAAAAAGCATATTTTCAATGATTAAGACACATTCTTAAAATCTGAAAAATAAGATACCACGAAGGGGTAGGTATAAAAAAGTAGAATTTTATAAACAAAAGTTTTATTAAAATTTAAAACACCTTACACGGGTAAAATAACAGTTTAGATACAACTGAAGATAGAATTAGTTAACCAGAAGAAAGGACTAAAGGGAATGCAGATTAGAGTGAAAAACAAATATGTAAGGTTTAATGAGCTTGTGGGATAAAACTATATGGTCTAACATATCTAATGGAATGTCTTTGAGGAAAGGAAAGAGGCAATATATGATGTGAAAATGATTGAAAATATTCCAGACTTATCTTAAATCGTTAGATCCCAGAAGTATAATTACCCCCCAAAAGGGTAAATAACAATAAATCTATACCTAGAAATATTCTAAAGGAAATTTCAGAGTCAGATCTTACAAGCAGCCTGGGGAAAAAGGACAGGATAACTACAAAAAACAGTAAGCTTGACGTTAAAGTTAACATCAATAAAATGTCGAAAGATAATATTATATATTCATGGTGCTCAGAAAAATTAACTATCATTCTAGAATTCCAAGCCCAGGTAAACTACCATTAAGAGTAGGCATGAAATAGACATTTTCTAGAGAAACCACGAGGCAGGAGGTGTCTACCACTTATAGACATTCATAAAAGAACTTACAAAGGGTGTCATTTAGGAGGAGGGAAGTCTCCACACTAGGAAGGAATAGGATACTAGATCCAGTGGGGATCGAAGAATCTGTTAGATACATGGGTAAGTCCAATTAAGGTTTACCCAAGTTCTGGAGATATAAAAAATTATGGAAAAGAAAATTGTGTAAGACAGGAGGCAGTGGAGTAACTGGAAGTAACAGATAATAAGCATCTTGTATATCTTGGGAGGAGACTAATCATAACTCACTTTAGACATTCTTAAATGAATTACGGTTATTAAAATTGTTAAAATATCACAAAAGTCAGAGAGAGAAGATAAAACTCTGTTTCAGGAATATAGAAGAGAGGGGACTTTGAAAATTCTCTCATGACAAAAGCACTTAGAATATTGCAAACATCATTGTAAAGGTATACTGAAATGCTCCTGATTGAAAGTGTAACACCTCGGCTCCAAAAACAAAGAGTGAGTGGACAGCTGGAGTGGAAAGTGAGAGCTGACACAGCTGCTGTGCCAGGAGGCACGTCTGTATAGTGGTGACCGAAGGCTTGGCTGATAGTCGTCCACAAGACAACGTGTAAGTTCTACACTAGGGCTGAAAGGGAGCACCGATGCTTCAGCCGTGCTTGTGGCAATTGTTGATAGTGGTGATCAAAGGGCTTGAGTGCTAATGGTCACATAGGATGTGGGAATTTGAGAAACAGATTTGAGCATGAAGCCTGGACTTGCAAAGGATCTCTGCTCTCCGTGTAAATGTGGACCAAAAGAAAATGCCCACCTTCAATAGGAAATGAAAAGAAATATTGTCTGCTTCAGTTCTGGCTGTGGAAAGGGT
>NW_025795699.1:0-1505 GCF_021613505.1 Equus quagga
CTAGCTTAAGAAACACAATGACAGCAATGTTTTATTGAGTAACTACTATGTCCTAAGCACTGTGCCAGATGCTGAAGGTACAAAGAAAAGTAAAATACATCTCTGGTTTCAAGACGGCAGCAGACAGACCATGCTGTATTCTTAACCTCTACATTTAATCCTAGAAGAGGAAGAGAGGGAGAAAGACCATATAAGATGTCCAATATGCTTTCTTGAAGAACATGTACGTTAATGTAAACTTACCTGAAAAACATTTAGAAGGATAAACATTAAACTAATGGCAGGAGTAGGCACTAGAAAAAAGAAAACAGACCAAAATTGAGGCTGACTGTCAAAGGGGACTTTAGTATTATCTGTAATGTTCCAATTTTTAAAAAATAAAGATGTAGATGTTATTACAATTTAAATTGTGATAACAAAATAACACTTAGAAAAATCAAGGTGCACTCTCTCTTCCCCTTCCATTTTGAAAATTCAGTCCTAAAGCCATTATGTCAGGTTACATATGGCAGGCAGTGGCATTGGGTGGAGGTGGTGTCATGGAGAGTCTAAGTGTGAGCTGGGGGAGGGGACAGTACGTGGAGGTGGGCTGTCTAGTGCAGGTGTCCAAGCCCATGTTGGGTGAGAACTGTGGCCACGCAGGAGGGCTGCCCAGTAAGGCTTGTTGGAGCCCAGCAGAAGTAAAGACGTGTTCACACATGGAAGGGAAGTGCTAGACTGATGGGCAATTGACTGCTTACAAGCGGACAGATGGAATAAACAAATATATTAAGAACAGGACCAAGATTTCTCACTTTCAAAGAATGAGTTACAAATGTAGAAAGGTGGAAACTCTAATGAACTCTGTGATTTTGGATTGGAATTGGAGGTATTGTTGTGAACTCATGGTTTTCATATAGAGAGATAAAACATGTACAAATACATATGTATGCACACACATACATGCATACACACATGTATACACATATACGTGCATAAATATATTCCCTATGCACTGTTTACCAAAAGGGCCTGGGAAGAGCAACACAACAGCAATAGCAATTAGAACACCTAGCACCCAGATCTTCTAAATACCATTCTTCACTAAAAGGAAGCAGATTAATTGGAGAAATGGTTGATTCCAGGACAAGCGCAAGGAACACACAAGATGAACTTGGAACATCTTGTTGACGCAGAAAGAAAAAGTCCTCAAAGAATACAGAAATATGTCAAAAGGACACAGAAGCTAGATTGCAGGGGTTCCCCCCCAGACAAATCTATTTTGTGACTATTTGAGCATTAAAAATAAATACTGAAAATAACAGGTAGCGAATTAATCAAAACAGGAAACCATGAGCCATAGTGACATGAAGAATCTGTTTCACTCATCACAAAACTGCACATCCGTGACCACAGTCTTTGGTTTAGGGGTTAGCAGAAGACCCATATCAGGTCAACCAGATCATTACTAGGGACTGACATGTATGTAAAGTTCATTTTCTTCTGGGGTTCTTCAACTGGAGGGT
>NW_025795700.1:0-1413 GCF_021613505.1 Equus quagga
TTTTTTTTGTACCTTGGCTTTCTGAAAATTAATCATTAAATTATTTTCTCAAATAAAGTAATAAATAACTTAGTCCTTTTCTTCTAAACTCTTAATACTGAGACTTAAGTACCCCTGCCCGGATTCTCTGGCAGTGACCATCTCCTGACTCTCCTGTGAAAGCCTTCCCACGTCCTTGCCTTGTTTTTGACCCCTGCTCTGCCACTGACCGACCTCACTCTCCTTCCCTCACCCACTCCTCTCAGTTCTGCCCCTCCCTCCCTAGCTTTGGGGGAGTAAGCTGGGTGTCAGGAGCTTTGGGAGTCAAAAGGGCTGAGGTGAGGCCCCAGCTCTGCTGCCTCCAACTGTGTAGCTCTGGGCAAAGGAACTGCTCCTGCCTCTTCCCTCATCTCTTAAATAAGAAGAATATTGCCCCACAGGTTTGTTTCAAGAGTTCAAAGAGAAGATAAACTGACGTGCTCATAAATGGGTCCTTCCTTCGCCCTCTGGAGGATGTTCAGGGGAGTTACGCTTCAAATATTCTAAAAGACTCATTTATCCTGGTGTCTCTTGTGGCAATTTCTAATTGGATGATGTTTTGTGCCTGTCACACTAGGTCCACTTCTTAACATATCTAGCTCATACGATAATACTATGAGGTAGGTGTCCTCTTATTATCCCGACTTGATGATGTGAAAACTGAAACTGAGAGAGGCTCAGTTCTCAGAATTCTGAGAATCCCCAGCTCAGAGCAGGGACTGTCTCAGGTCTCCTGACCTCAGATCCCAAGGCTGCCTAAATGGATGAGTAGAGCTCTGGTGCTGTGCCAACCTTTCTGTTCCTACAGTGATAAAACTATGCTTTTCTCATATTGAAAACTTTTGCATTTGATGTCTCATGCAGACTGTCCTTAGGGATTTCAAAGAGAAAATAACGTCTCTACTGGAATTACTGCTATGTTTGGAGACATGGGAGTTTGCTGTTTCAGATAATACACTCATTCTACCGGGATTATCTCACTTCACAAATTAGAGCATCATGATTTCTTGCTATCTTTGATTCCAAAGGCCTGGGCCTCATTAACTAGATGGTTACAGATGAAACTTGTCACTGCTGTTGTGCATTTATTTGCAATAAATATAGTTCTAAAATGGGGCATGCAACAAATCAAGCCATCATAAATAGATGATCACATGTCAGGGTCCTCCTAAGTTGCAGATTTGCTATACACTTGAATATCACTACCATACAAATAGTGAGTGAAAAGAGTGAAATAAGTGAGGTACATGATTTCACAGATAAGTGATTTCATGGCCCTGAAGAGCAGGGCATTGAACTTCAAAGTTCTGATGGCAGAATAAAGACTACCTCATTTCTTCCGACAATTTGGCAGCTGTAAAAAACCCTTTGAATAAATAATTTCACTTGTGGGAA
>NW_025795701.1:0-1456 GCF_021613505.1 Equus quagga
ATTGTATTTCAGATATAAATTCTTTTCTTTCTTTAGCAGTTTTTTTTTGTACCTTGGCTTTCTGAAAATTAATCATTAAATTATTTTCTCAAATAAAGTAATAAGTTAAATAATTTAGTCCTTTTCTTCTAAACTCTTAATATCCAGACTTAAGTACCCCTGCCCGGATTCTCTGGCAGTGACCATCTCCTGACTCTCCTGTGAAAGCCTTCCCACGTCCTTGCCTTGTTTTTGACCCCTGCTCTGCCACTGACCAACCTCACTCTCCTGCCCTCACCCACTCCTCTCAGTTCTGCCCCTCCCTCCCTAGGTTTGGGTGTCAGGAGCTTTGGGAGTCAAAAGGGCTGAGGTCAGGCCCCAGCTCTGCTGCCTCCAACCGTGTAACTCTGGGCAAAGGAATCACTCCTGTCTCTTTCCTCATCTCTTAAATGAGAAGAATATTGCCCCATAGGTTTGTTTCAAGAGTTCAAAGAGAAGATAAACTGAGGTGCTCAGAATTGGGTGCTTCCTTCACCCTGTGGAGGACGTTCAAGGGGAGTTACCCTTCAAATATTCTAAAACAATCATTTATCCTTGTGTCCCTTGTGGCAATTTCTAATTGGATGATGTTTTGTGCCTGTCACACTACGTCCACTTCTTAAAATATCTAGCTCATATGATAATACTATGAGGTAGGGGTCCTCTTATTATCCCGACTTGCTGATGTGAAAACTGAAACTGAGAGAGGCTCAGTTATCAGAATTCTGAGAATCCCCAGCTCAGGGCAGGGCCTGTCTTAGGTCTCCTGACCTCAGATCCCATGGCTGCCTAAATGGATGAGTAGAGCTCTGGTGCTGTGCCAACTTTTCTGTTCCTACAGTGATAAAACTATGCTTTTCTCATATTGAAAACTTTTGCATTTGATGTCTCATGCAGACTGTCCTCAGGTATTTCAAAGAGAAAATAACGTTCTACTGGAATTATTGCTATGTTTGGAGACATGGGAATTTGCTGTCTCAGATAATACACTCATTCTAATAGGATTATCCCACTTCACAAATTAGAGCATCATGATATCTTGCTATCTTTGATTTGGGCCTCACTAACTAGATGGTTACAGATGAAACTTGTCACTGCTGTTTTGCCTTTATTTGCAATAAATATGGTTCTAAAATGGGGCATGCAACAAATCAAGCCATCATAAATAGATGATCACATGTCAGGGTCCTCCTAAGTTGCAGATTTGCTATACACTTGAATATCACTACCATACAAATAGTGAATGAAAAGAGTGAAATAAGTGAGATATATGATTTCACATATAAGTGATTTCACGGCCCTGAAGAGCAGGGCATTGAACTTCAAAGTTCTGATGGCAGAATAAAGACTACCTCATTTCTTCCGACAATTTGGCAGCTGTAAAAAAACCCTTGAATAAATAATTTCACTTGTGGGAATCTAGCTTAAGAAACACAAT
>NW_025795702.1:0-1547 GCF_021613505.1 Equus quagga
ATGTTTTATTGAGTTACTACTATGTCCTAAGCACTGTGCCAGATGCTGAAGGTACAAAGAAAAGTAAAATACATCTCTGGTTTCAAGACGGCAGCAGACAGAGCATGCTGTATTCTTAACCTCTACATTTAATCCCAGAAGAGGAAGAGAGGGAGAAAGACCATATAAGATGTCCAATGTGCTTTAGGAACACGTATGTGAATGTAAACTCATTTCAAAAACATTTAGAAGGATAAACATTAAACTAACGGCAAGAGTTGCCACTAGAGAAAAAGAAAATAGACCAAAATTGAGGCTGACTGTCAAAGGAGACTTTAGTATTATTTGCAATATTCTAATTTTTCAAAAATAAAGGTATGTATTATAATTTAAATTGTGGTAATAAAATAACATTTAGAAAAATTAAGGTGCACTCTCTCTTCCCCTTACCCCTTTCATTCTGTAAATTCAGTCCTAAAGCCATTATATCAGGTCACATGCAGCAGGCGTTGGCATTGGGTGGTGAGGTGTCATGGAGAGTCTGAGCATGAGCTGGGGGATGGGACCGTATGTGCAGGTGGGCTGTCTAGTGCAGATGTCCAAGCCCACGTTGGGTGAGAATTGTGGCCATGTAGAAGGGCTGCCCAGCAAGGCTTGTTGGAGCCCAGTAGAAATAAAGACAGTGTTCGTGCACGGAAGGGAATTGGTGCAGTGATGGGCAACTGATTACTTACGAGGGGACAGATGAAATAAGTAAACAGATTAATAGGACCAAGATTCTCATTTTTAGAGAATGAGTTACAAATGTGGAAACCTGGAAATTCTAATGAACTCTGTGATTTTGGATTGGAATTGGAGGTATTGGTGTGAACTCATGGTTTTCATACAGGTAAAGACAAATATATATTTAAATATGTACACATACATCTATGTGCACACACATACATGCATACACATATATACATACATATAAATACATATACTCCCTATTCACTGTTCACTGAAAGGGCCTGGGAAGAGCAACACAACAGCAATAGCAATTAGAACACCTAACACCCAGGTCTTGACTTCTAAATACCATTCTCCACTAAAAGGAAGCAGCTTACTTGGAGAAACGATTGATTCCAGGACAAGCGCACGGAACACACAAGATGAACTTGGAACATCTTGTTGAAGCAGAAAGGAAGAAAGTACTCAAAGAATAAAGAAATTTGTCAAAAAGACACAGAAGCTAGATTGCAGGGGCTCCCACCAGACAAATCTATTTTGTGACTATTTGAGCATTAAAAATAAATATGAAAATAACAGATATTTAGTCAATTGATCAAAACAGGAAACCATGAGCCATATTAACATCAATGATCTGTTTCACTCATCACAAAACTGCACATCCTGGAGCACAGTCTTTGGTTTAGGGATTCACACAAGACCCATATCAGGTCAACCAGATCATTACTAGGGACTGATATGTGGCTACAATGCAAAGTTCCCTTTCTTCTAGGGTTCTTCAACTGGAGGGTGTAAGAATGCACTGCTGGTGGCCATCCTGCCTATCACATGGAAAGAGC
>NW_025795703.1:0-15501 GCF_021613505.1 Equus quagga
CAGAGCTCCTGCTGCTGCCCTGAGTTGAGGGTTAGGGCTAATTTTATAAGGCATGGGTACGTGACTTACTTTTACTGGAAAAAGAAAAGATGATGTAAAAAGTCATTAAATGATTTCAGTGCAGATGGGGTCTGGTTATTGTGCGGTCACATAACTTTAGATACGAATCTGGTCATGTAGATCGGCATGTAGGTGAGGATGCCCTGGGCTTCTCTCCCTGGGGCAGCCCTAATTCACACCATAAAAAAATCCACCGGGTCATATAGTTTGGCATCTAGGACAGGTCACCTTGGGCTTCTCTAGCTGGGGCAGCCTTAATCCACATCATAAACCCCCCCTGACCCCATTTGGCCCCGAAATCTTTTGGGGATATGGACGATGGTCAGTCTTCTGTAACTGCTTCCGGCTATACAAGGTCGTAGAGCCATCCCTAAATGGGGCTATAGGTATAGGTAGGAGGTTCAGCGGACCGGAAGACTGCACCCTTGGAGTCCAAGGCTGAAAAGGCATACAGAGCCTCTGGAGACGAGAGAATCATTTGACCAGAGGTGGTCCAGGAGGTGAAACTTTGTTGACATGCGAAAGACAAACAACGAAACAGACAACAAATTATAATAAGAAATACAAGCAGTATGATTAACCCAATGAATAAGATTTTGATAATAGTCCAGAAACCTGGTCCTGACCAGGAGTTCAACCAGTCATTTAGAGATAGGGCAGGGTGAGACATGGACTTAATTTGGTGGCTCATATCACATAGGAAGCCAGAGATATTTTGATGGTAGTCAGGAATATAGACACAACATTCAGTTTTTATAATGGCACAAGTGTCCCCCTGTGCTGCTGTCAAGACATCCAGTGCCATTCGGTTTTGGAGGACTGCCTTACGCATTTGGGATACTTCTAAATCGAGCAGCGAAAGGCTGTGTTGTGTATCATTTAATGCCTTCATAGTAAATTTGTTTAGAGCTTCCATGGGCCAGATGACACTTTCGATTCTTAACTGGGGAATCAAAACTGAGCAACATGGTCATACCACTGGAAGACAGAGCGTGTCCAGCGCTGTTGCAGGTTGGGTAGGTTAGCAGGAGGAGATACAGTAAATGCAGTTCTACCTTGCATCCAGACGAAGCATAGGGTGCATAGTCCAATCCATCCAGGTGGTAGCCAAGGCCATAAGTTGGAGCCACATAGCCACTGAGTGCCATTAGGGGCTAACCAATGCGTGCTGGGCTGTCTATCCCAGTTAGTCCCAAACCAATCAGTATTTTTTTTTTAAGGCTATGATATGAGAACACATATAACGGGGAATTTTTCCCATAGGTCGGGTTTTATTAGGCCATGTATCACAAGTATGATTGGTTTGTTCCCAACATAGAATGGCCTTTTACTGAGTTGACCACTAGTAGGAGTGAGCCAAATATATTCATCCCAAATTTGATATAGTCCATCCTGTGTGTATCGATAAGTTGGGGACTTTGCCTTTGGAACTTGTTGTTTATGATCCACCTGTGACAAGGCAAATCTAGTTAGTATTTGGGCAGTAGTATTGAAGGAAAAGGTTTGATTGTGGCCAGGGAACTCCCAGGTATCAGAGACAGATGGCCACAAGGAGACATTATGATTAGTAATATATGAATCCTGTGGAAGAAAAGAGCTAGAATCTAATATCCATGAATGTGTACTATAGCTTCTAGTGAAACATATTTTTTTCTCTAAAATCACCCTCATTTTTACAAAAGATAGCCAAATTAAGATTAACTGGTTTGCAAATAAAGTGTAGATACAACTTGGTCCAATTATTTACATAAGTGCGGCAAGAATAGTAATTGATTATACAGGCTTTTTTAAAATCTGCTTTGCTGGAATTTTTTTATGAGGAATTTCAGATTGAACTGTAAAGGCCTCTCGAGGCCTAAAAGCCAAGCCAAGGACTTGCTGTCAGATTTTGCCTGCAGTGCCTACAGATTTGGGTGGATTTCTCTCTTCTCGAGGTCCCCCAAAATATTCTGAGGTTCCTTGCACCTGCCAGATAAGCAAGCTTCCTTACTTACCGGGTAAGATTGCCAGAATCTCTGTAAACAAGGTACCAGGCCCATATTTCCAACTGGCTTTATTTCCAGAAAGTCCAATCTTTATTCCTGAAAAGCTGTCTCGTCATATTCAAGCCTGTATGTTTCTCTCACATATGACATTCCAGTCAAAGCCTTGGTAATATAATCAATGTGTCCTGTTATAAGGAGACCAAATCCTTAGTGAACTTATGCAAATAACTATATTGCCACGAAATAACCATACTCACAAAGAGTTTCCAAATTCTGGAGGGATCAGGTAGGGAGAAAAAGATAAATGTTTTAGTTTTGCTCATAAAGGTATATTTCACTAAATTGCTGTAAGTCATAGTTAGCATAAGAGAAAAGAGAAAAAGATTTCCTTAAATATGAGAAAACAAAACAAAACATCAAAACTCAACAATATTTCAAACAGAAATCATAAAAAATTAGAATCATCCTCATCAGTTCTCACAGTCCTGTATAATCAGTTCTTGAGCTTAATCTTCTGTTAGCAGATCTATGAGCTCAGTTTCTTCATTAGAATTCTATAATTTCTTACCCAGTTCGGTTTTATAATCTGAAAGTTTATCAGAAACCTGTAGATTAGAATCTTGTGTCAGAATCCTTTCTAGGAATTTCTCTGAAAACAAAACATATTTGCAAAAGCAAAAAGCATCAGAGTAAAACAGCAACTATCTGCAAATAGACAAGACTCAAAAGGGCAATGAACAAAGAAACTTGAGTACTTCTGTGACATACAACACTTCAAGATAACAATTGGAATTACGACCGATAACCAGGACAGATCAAAATTTTAGGAATGCTATATAATTTTAAGACATCTATATCAATAGCATTTACCTACATAATACCACCTAAGGAAGTTTATCATCACTTATTTGACAATGCTTCCCATGTAGTTTAATAGACCAAATAAGCCTAATTAGTTTTTTCCTCCTTATAGGAAGAGAGAGCAAATTTCTTTGAGAAGTCTCATGGGCCCTCTGAAATCCTCAGAGAAATTTTTCTTCCTTCTACCAGGTCAAAAGAAAGCCTTCATTCAGGATTTGAATATTTTTGAGGGAGAAGCTTGTCAAAAATATCAAAAGTTTTTTGAAATACTTGTTCAAATAGGAAACAATGCTCACTGTTAAACAATGCTCAGGTATCCATTCAAAGTGACAACAGAGACAGTCAAGAGCAAACAACACAGTCAAAAAATTTTAGAAGAGACCTCTTTCTTTCTGAATATAGGAAATTGTTTTAACAAAACATGGATTTTTTTTGTCTTTTAGGTAGAGTTAGAGCAGGCCAAAAGTTCAAGAAAATTATCCTTTGAGAGAAAACCAAATTTTAATTTCTGCACCAGCTTATTTTTAACCTTAAAACTCATTTACTTAATTGGATTTACTTTAATCTTAGTCTACTTGACCAGGCATAAAACTCCTTTCTGAATTTCTCCTTCACAAACCTTCTACAACTTTCTTTTTGCCTTCAGAATTTGTCCCAAAGTCTTTCTTTTTTCCTTTCTAGTACATTAGGACAAATTTATCTTTCTTAACCCATCAAGCAAAAATACTTCTATTCTTTATACCCTTTTTACTGAAAACATACATTTTAACTTTCCTTGAATACAGATCTGTTTTCCTTATTAATTTCCAGTAGCTTTAATTATACGTTAATTAGAACTTTTAACCATTAACAGACCCTAGTAAACATTAAAAAGGTAAGCAATTATGAATTGTCTTTTATATCAGCATTCTAAACACTTCATAATTTCTAGAAACACACCGCTTTACAGTAACAGACCCAAAGACTTTTAGCCTCTCTGCAATAAGAAACCAAAAGTAGATAACTTAGATATGTTTAGCTGTAATGTTTGTGTGCTATCCAATCCAAAAATGACCCAGATGCTCAGATTTTTATCATTTAACTTAACTTGGCAAAACTCAAGATTGTTATCAAAAAGAATTTGGAAGCTGTTTTTTTTTTCAAGTATACAGACCATAAAACAGTTATTGTACCCACAAAAACTTCATGAGACATTGGACAAAACTGGTCATCATTTAAAGCTATTATTTTGCTGATGAATTTAACAGACAATGTGAATTTATTTGACTGGTAAACCCAGGCTGCATGCCTGCATCATATGCAAATACTGACAACTCTGACAAGAAGACTATTTTCAATCAAACCAACAAACTTAAACAAGCTTTCACTTACCAAAAGTTAATTCACATCAAGTTAACTTGAAAGACATTGGATTAATTTCTACTACATTTAGAATGTATGTAAGCGCTTACTTTTAAGCCAATTAAACAGAGCTCTTAATTTTGGCAATACCATCCGGAGGTAAAATATCACACATATAATGTACACATAGACCCACGTACACAGAGACTGCACAGCTATTGTTTTTTACCAATATTTGTGGAGAAGATACTCAAGATGCTAGATTTGTTTGGCAAGGGCACACTTATGGCCGTTTTTCCTCTCCCCTCCTCTTTTTTTTTCTTTTCTTTTCTTCAGTCTTAGGAATTAGTGATGGGCTAGATAGTAGTTCCTGGAGAGGGGAGATGATAATCCTTTTCATGATAAAGGAACTAGGTGGAATCTGAACTGCCTCTAGAGCTGTATATCCAGTCTTGCAAGGATTTTCTAAGGACAGTTGTTCTTGATTTCCCAGAAACTGGATTGTAACTCAAATTACATTCCAGGTTGATCTACCTGTCCAACTGCATCACAAAGGCACAGAGAAACCCCTCAAGTTTTCTCCCAGCTGGAATTTATGGGGCATAACCCATCTAATTGAAAGTGTTTCTAATTAGTTAGAATTCACCCGAGCAGTGAGTCTCTGGGGATGCTTAGGGCGTTCCCCATGGCGGTAAAGCCAGTGTCTGACTGACAGTGGACTGGAGAAGGGTGCAGAGTCGGATTGCGGGTGTGCAGAGGCTGATTGCGGGTGTGCAGAGGCCGATTGCGGGTGTTGACATAGTTATAAGATTTAGTCAAGTCCCGCTCAGCCTGGGCACTTTGTCTCTGAGCCAGCAAAGTTGAGGTAGGGAAGCAGGAGGCAAAGGCCTGGAACTGACTGGAGGCTGGGCCTCCCAGCGCCAGGGTTGAGAGTTAAATCCCTGGCAAAAGGCTTATTTTTTCAATTTTACAGAAGGGAAATCTTCTGCTCAGGTCCAGCCTGAACTTAACCTCGACTTGGTGACAACAAAGGAGGTGATGAACAAGACAGACAAAGAAAGGAAAAGAAGAGATCAGACCTCACCCTCATGGCCTCTTCCAGAGGGTTATCAAGATAAGAGTCACACAACAGTTCCCATGCTGGGGCACACTACACTAGCATGACAGTTCACAGAATAAATCACAGGTCTCCTACCCTCATAACTGACTCAGTAGGTGACTAAAATACTCAATGAGTCAACCATCAAGAGAGGGCACCCCCACTTAGGGTTGCTGGGGTGATCAGGCCCAGAAACCCAAAGGTGGAGCGCCCAGGGGTGGAGCCTTTTACTCTTTAAAGATTTCTTTGTTTCCTGGTTGCAAAGCTTAAAAGGAGACGAAAGTGGCCATTGTAATTCCAAGAGAGACAAAAGAAACGGTCCATTTCCTTGAAAATCCCCCCTGAACCTAGGGCAGCATCCTACCCGTCGTTCCTACTGTGGGGTTCCTATAGCAAGGGGTGATGGGGGCGTCCCCCCAGCATTGCATCCCTTGTATACCTTCCCTGTTATGCCTGGCAGTAACAGGTGCCTGGTGAACATCTTTCCTATTCTGCCTGGCAGCAATAGGTGCCTGGTGAATTGTCCCGGAGAGAAAAGGAGCCATTACCTTGAAAATCCCCCCATTGGGGTTCCTGTAGCAAGGAATGATGGGGGCATCCCTTGAACATCTTCCCTATTCTGCCTGTCAGTAATAGGTGCCTGGTGAATGGTTCCCAGGATAAAAGGATAGAGAAAAACAGTGAGGAATTTTCCGCCAGTCTGGGGGACATTCTACCCAATTGCAGCCTGGAGCCATTCTCCCAAGAAGGAGTTCCCATACTCAACCAAAGGTTAGAGTTTGATACTTTCCTTGAACTGGAGTCCCAACTGGGACTTTCTCGCAGTTCAGAGTGTGGTCAGGTGCCATGGGAGAGATCCCAATCCAGCCTTAGGAAAAGAAACCTTCCACGGGAGTCTTGGAGATTGGCGACCGTCCTAATGACTTAAGTGGCCGACCTGTGCCCATGTAAAATTTGTCTAGTAGAGATAGAGTCAAGAAGGAATGGATTAATTCATTCTTCATCACCCTAAGGCTTAAGGTACTGATTCTCTTCAAGCTGAATGCCACGATTTGCCCCATAGAGTAGCCATGGGCAGCAAACGTGGATTCATACAGCTGTCCAAGAAAGTTCCCAATGGAGAAGTGAATTTAGATCCATCCTCGAAAGAGAGAAAGGCACAAGGAAAAAGGGCACTTACCAGAACTTGAGCTCACAAGCCGATGAAGCAAATCCCCATACGGGCCACCAGAAATGATGCGGGGTCGGTGAGCCAAGGAGTCAAAAGAAAGATTTCTTGGACTCTCAAGGTCTGGCAGTGGTGCTCTGTTATTTAGAGAATAGTGTGGAATAGCATGGGGACAGGACCCATGAGCAGTCAGAGCTTCTGCTGCTGTTGCATGGGGACAGGACCCGTGGGCAATCAGAGCTCCTGCTGCTGCTGCATGGGGACAGGACCCATGGGCAGCCAGAGCTCCTGCTGCTGCCCTGAGTTGAGGGTTAGGGCTAATTTTATAAGGCATGGGTACGTGACTTATTTTTACTGGAAAAAGAAAAGATGATGTAAAAAGTCATTAAATGATTTCAGTGCAGATGGGGTTTGGTTATTGTGCGGTCACATAACTTTAGATACGAATCTGGTCATGTAGATCGGCATGTAGGTGAGGATGCCCTGGGCTTCTCTCCCTGGGGCAGCCCTAATTCATACCATAAAAAAATCCACCGGGTCATATAGTTTGGCATCTAGGACAGGTCACCTTGGGCTTCTCTAGCTGGGGCAGCCTTAATCCAAGGATGGTACCATAGGGACTTTGAAGGGAACAATTTTAATGCCATTCTAGGTTGTCAAATTTTACTGAAAATAAAAAGAAGAACAAAATTCTATCATTCAATAGCAAATTGAAAGATTGCTCAGGATTCAGCACACTTCTTATCCATTCCACATGTAGGGGGAATGCTCAAACCACTTTAGTTCTATAAAGTGCACTGTCTCTGATATTTTAAGTAAGATTTTACTGCTTGGCATGTATCTATAATCTTACCTCTTTGTTCATTTACTCTCCCTGGACTGCAGCCTCCACAGAAGGAGTCTAAAATGAAAATATATCTTAAGGCAAGTAGACGATGTTAAGCAAAATCTAACATTTCCTTTTAGGACGATGCATGATTTCTCCCGGTATAAGGTGTGTCTTTGAATTTGTGCCAAGTGAGGCATTCTTTTTAGCATATTTCTCTGGGGATGAGGACAGACTACACACTGCTATGGTATTTGCTGAATTTCCAAGGAAAAAACTGTCTACAGCAGGGGGACTCCCTCACTCTCAGCCTCCTAGGGGAACATCTGGAATGGGAATTCAGAGAGTGCCAAGATGGCGTTAAAACCGTGGATTGCAGCACTTCCTCGGGTTGCTAAATTCTCTTAAAACCACATCTTCCGATAAAGTCCTGTGTGACTGCAGCCTTAGTGATGCGGGAATGGTGAGCCGAGGAGTCGAAAGAAAGATTTCTTGGACTCTCAAGATCTGGCAGTGGTGCTCTTTTATTTAGAGAATAGTGTGGAATAGCATGGGGACAGGACCCATGAGCAGTCAGAGCTCCTGCTGCTGCTGCATGGGGACAGGACCCATGGGCAGCCAGAGCTCCTGCTGCTGCCCTGAGTTGAGGGTTAGGGCTAATTTTATAAGGCATGGGTACGTGACTTACTTTTACTGGAAAAAGAAAAGATGATGTAAAAAGTCATTAAATGATTTCAGTGCAGATGGGGTCTGGTTATTGTGCGGTCACATAACTTTAGATACGAATCTGGTCATGTAGATCGGCATGTAGGTGAGGATGCCCTGGGCTTCTCTCCCTGGGGCAGCCCTAATTCACACCATAAAAAAATCCACCGGGTCATATAGTTTGGCATCTAGGACAGGTCACCTTGGGCTTCTCTAGCTGGGGCAGCCTTAATCCACATCATAAACCCCCCCTGACCCCATTTGGCCCCGAAATCTTTTGGGGATATGGACGATGGTCAGTCTTCTGTAACTGCTTCCGGCTATACAAGGTCGTAGAGCCATCCCTAAATGGGGCTATAGGTATAGGTAGGAGGTTCAGCGGACCGGAAGACTGCACCCTTGGAGTCCAAGGCTGAAAAGGCATACAGAGCCTCTGGAGACGAGAGAATCATTTGACCAGAGGTGGTCCAGGAGGTGAAACTTTGTTGACATGCGAAAGACAAACAACGAAACAGACAACAAATTATAATAAGAAATACAAGCAGTATGATTAACCCAATGAATAAGATTTTGATAATAGTCCAGAAACCTGGTCCTGACCAGGAGTTCAACCAGTCATTTAGAGATAGGGCAGGGTGAGACATGGACTTAATTTGGTGGCTCATATCACATAGGAAGCCAGAGATATTTTGATGGTAGTCAGGAATATAGACACAACATTCAGTTTTTATAATGGCACAAGTGTCCCCCTGTGCTGCTGTCAAGACATCCAGTGCCATTCGGTTTTGGAGGACTGCCTTACGCATTTGGGATACTTCTAAATCGAGCAGCGAAAGGCTGTGTTGTGTATCATTTAATGCCTTCATAGTAAATTTGTTTAGAGCTTCCATGGGCCAGATGACACTTTCGATTCTTAACTGGGGAATCAAAACTGAGCAACATGGTCATACCACTGGAAGACAGAGCGTGTCCAGCGCTGTTGCAGGTTGGGTAGGTTAGCAGGAGGAGATACAGTAAATGCAGTTCTACCTTGCATCCAGACGAAGCATAGGGTGCATAGTCCAATCCATCCAGGTGGTAGCCAAGGCCATAAGTTGGAGCCACATAGCCACTGAGTGCCATTAGGGGCTAACCAATGCGTGCTGGGCTGTCTATCCCAGTTAGTCCCAAACCAATCAGTATTTTTTTTTTAAGGCTATGATATGAGAACACATATAACGGGGAATTTTTCCCATAGGTCGGGTTTTATTAGGCCATGTATCACAAGTATGATTGGTTTGTTCCCAACATAGAATGGCCTTTTACTGAGTTGACCACTAGTAGGAGTGAGCCAAATATATTCATCCCAAATTTGATATAGTCCATCCTGTGTGTATCGATAAGTTGGGGACTTTGCCTTTGGAACTTGTTGTTTATGATCCACCTGTGACAAGGCAAATCTAGTTAGTATTTGGGCAGTAGTATTGAAGGAAAAGGTTTGATTGTGGCCAGGGAACTCCCAGGTATCAGAGACAGATGGCCACAAGGAGACATTATGATTAGTAATATATGAATCCTGTGGAAGAAAAGAGCTAGAATCTAATATCCATGAATGTGTACTATAGCTTCTAGTGAAACATATTTTTTTCTCTAAAATCACCCTCATTTTTACAAAAGATAGCCAAATTAAGATTAACTGGTTTGCAAATAAAGTGTAGATACAACTTGGTCCAATTATTTACATAAGTGCGGCAAGAATAGTAATTGATTATACAGGCTTTTTTAAAATCTGCTTTGCTGGAATTTTTTTATGAGGAATTTCAGATTGAACTGTAAAGGCCTCTCGAGGCCTAAAAGCCAAGCCAAGGACTTGCTGTCAGATTTTGCCTGCAGTGCCTACAGATTTGGGTGGATTTCTCTCTTCTCGAGGTCCCCCAAAATATTCTGAGGTTCCTTGCACCTGCCAGATAAGCAAGCTTCCTTACTTACCGGGTAAGATTGCCAGAATCTCTGTAAACAAGGTACCAGGCCCATATTTCCAACTGGCTTTATTTCCAGAAAGTCCAATCTTTATTCCTGAAAAGCTGTCTCGTCATATTCAAGCCTGTATGTTTCTCTCACATATGACATTCCAGTCAAAGCCTTGGTAATATAATCAATGTGTCCTGTTATAAGGAGACCAAATCCTTAGTGAACTTATGCAAATAACTATATTGCCACGAAATAACCATACTCACAAAGAGTTTCCAAATTCTGGAGGGATCAGGTAGGGAGAAAAAGATAAATGTTTTAGTTTTGCTCATAAAGGTATATTTCACTAAATTGCTGTAAGTCATAGTTAGCATAAGAGAAAAGAGAAAAAGATTTCCTTAAATATGAGAAAACAAAACAAAACATCAAAACTCAACAATATTTCAAACAGAAATCATAAAAAATTAGAATCATCCTCATCAGTTCTCACAGTCCTGTATAATCAGTTCTTGAGCTTAATCTTCTGTTAGCAGATCTATGAGCTCAGTTTCTTCATTAGAATTCTATAATTTCTTACCCAGTTCGGTTTTATAATCTGAAAGTTTATCAGAAACCTGTAGATTAGAATCTTGTGTCAGAATCCTTTCTAGGAATTTCTCTGAAAACAAAACATATTTGCAAAAGCAAAAAGCATCAGAGTAAAACAGCAACTATCTGCAAATAGACAAGACTCAAAAGGGCAATGAACAAAGAAACTTGAGTACTTCTGTGACATACAACACTTCAAGATAACAATTGGAATTACGACCGATAACCAGGACAGATCAAAATTTTAGGAATGCTATATAATTTTAAGACATCTATATCAATAGCATTTACCTACATAATACCACCTAAGGAAGTTTATCATCACTTATTTGACAATGCTTCCCATGTAGTTTAATAGACCAAATAAGCCTAATTAGTTTTTTCCTCCTTATAGGAAGAGAGAGCAAATTTCTTTGAGAAGTCTCATGGGCCCTCTGAAATCCTCAGAGAAATTTTTCTTCCTTCTACCAGGTCAAAAGAAAGCCTTCATTCAGGATTTGAATATTTTTGAGGGAGAAGCTTGTCAAAAATATCAAAAGTTTTTTGAAATACTTGTTCAAATAGGAAACAATGCTCACTGTTAAACAATGCTCAGGTATCCATTCAAAGTGACAACAGAGACAGTCAAGAGCAAACAACACAGTCAAAAAATTTTAGAAGAGACCTCTTTCTTTCTGAATATAGGAAATTGTTTTAACAAAACATGGATTTTTTTTGTCTTTTAGGTAGAGTTAGAGCAGGCCAAAAGTTCAAGAAAATTATCCTTTGAGAGAAAACCAAATTTTAATTTCTGCACCAGCTTATTTTTAACCTTAAAACTCATTTACTTAATTGGATTTACTTTAATCTTAGTCTACTTGACCAGGCATAAAACTCCTTTCTGAATTTCTCCTTCACAAACCTTCTACAACTTTCTTTTTGCCTTCAGAATTTGTCCCAAAGTCTTTCTTTTTTCCTTTCTAGTACATTAGGACAAATTTATCTTTCTTAACCCATCAAGCAAAAATACTTCTATTCTTTATACCCTTTTTACTGAAAACATACATTTTAACTTTCCTTGAATACAGATCTGTTTTCCTTATTAATTTCCAGTAGCTTTAATTATACGTTAATTAGAACTTTTAACCATTAACAGACCCTAGTAAACATTAAAAAGGTAAGCAATTATGAATTGTCTTTTATATCAGCATTCTAAACACTTCATAATTTCTAGAAACACACCGCTTTACAGTAACAGACCCAAAGACTTTTAGCCTCTCTGCAATAAGAAACCAAAAGTAGATAACTTAGATATGTTTAGCTGTAATGTTTGTGTGCTATCCAATCCAAAAATGACCCAGATGCTCAGATTTTTATCATTTAACTTAACTTGGCAAAACTCAAGATTGTTATCAAAAAGAATTTGGAAGCTGTTTTTTTTTTCAAGTATACAGACCATAAAACAGTTATTGTACCCACAAAAACTTCATGAGACATTGGACAAAACTGGTCATCATTTAAAGCTATTATTTTGCTGATGAATTTAACAGACAATGTGAATTTATTTGACTGGTAAACCCAGGCTGCATGCCTGCATCATATGCAAATACTGACAACTCTGACAAGAAGACTATTTTCAATCAAACCAACAAACTTAAACAAGCTTTCACTTACCAAAAGTTAATTCACATCAAGTTAACTTGAAAGACATTGGATTAATTTCTACTACATTTAGAATGTATGTAAGCGCTTACTTTTAAGCCAATTAAACAGAGCTCTTAATTTTGGCAATACCATCCGGAGGTAAAATATCACACATATAATGTACACATAGACCCACGTACACAGAGACTGCACAGCTATTGTTTTTTACCAATATTTGTGGAGAAGATACTCAAGATGCTAGATTTGTTTGGCAAGGGCACACTTATGGCCGTTTTTCCTCTCCCCTCCTCTTTTTTTTTCTTTTCTTTTCTTCAGTCTTAGGAATTAGTGATGGGCTAGATAGTAGTTCCTGGAGAGGGGAGATGATAATCCTTTTCATGATAAAGGAACTAGGTGGAATCTGAACTGCCTCTAGAGCTGTATATCCAGTCTTGCAAGGATTTTCTAAGGACAGTTGTTCTTGATTTCCCAGAAACTGGATTGTAACTCAAATTACATTCCAGGTTGATCTACCTGTCCAACTGCATCACAAAGGCACAGAGAAACCCCTCAAGTTTTCTCCCAGCTGGAATTTATGGGGCATAACCCATCTAATTGAAAGTGTTTCTAATTAGTTAGAATTCACCCGAGCAGTGAGTCTCTGGGGATGCTTAGGGCGTTCCCCATGGCGGTAAAGCCAGTGTCTGACTGACAGTGGACTGGAGAAGGGTGCAGAGTCGGATTGCGGGTGTGCAGAGGCTGATTGCGGGTGTGCAGAGGCCGATTGCGGGTGTTGACATAGTTATAAGATTTAGTCAAGTCCCGCTCAGCCTGGGCACTTTGTCTCTGAGCCAGCAAAGTTGAGGTAGGGAAGCAGGAGGCAAAGGCCTGGAACTGACTGGAGGCTGGGCCTCCCAGCGCCAGGGTTGAGAGTTAAATCCCTGGCAAAAGGCTTATTTTTTCAATTTTACAGAAGGGAAATCTTCTGCTCAGGTCCAGCCTGAACTTAACCTCGACTTGGTGACAACAAAGGAGGTGATGAACAAGACAGACAAAGAAAGGAAAAGAAGAGATCAGACCTCACCCTCATGGCCTCTTCCAGAGGGTTATCAAGATAAGAGTCACACAACAGTTCCCATGCTGGGGCACACTACACTAGCATGACAGTTCACAGAATAAATCACAGGTCTCCTACCCTCATAACTGACTCAGTAGGTGACTAAAATACTCAATGAGTCAACCATCAAGAGAGGGCACCCCCACTTAGGGTTGCTGGGGTGATCAGGCCCAGAAACCCAAAGGTGGAGCGCCCAGGGGTGGAGCCTTTTACTCTTTAAAGATTTCTTTGTTTCCTGGTTGCAAAGCTTAAAAGGAGACGAAAGTGGCCATTGTAATTCCAAGAGAGACAAAAGAAACGGTCCATTTCCTTGAAAATCCCCCCTGAACCTAGGGCAGCATCCTACCCGTCGTTCCTACTGTGGGGTTCCTATAGCAAGGGGTGATGGGGGCGTCCCCCCAGCATTGCATCCCTTGTATACCTTCCCTGTTATGCCTGGCAGTAACAGGTGCCTGGTGAACATCTTTCCTATTCTGCCTGGCAGCAATAGGTGCCTGGTGAATTGTCCCGGAGAGAAAAGGAGCCATTACCTTGAAAATCCCCCCATTGGGGTTCCTGTAGCAAGGAATGATGGGGGCATCCCTTGAACATCTTCCCTATTCTGCCTGTCAGTAATAGGTGCCTGGTGAATGGTTCCCAGGATAAAAGGATAGAGAAAAACAGTGAGGAATTTTCCGCCAGTCTGGGGGACATTCTACCCAATTGCAGCCTGGAGCCATTCTCCCAAGAAGGAGTTCCCATACTCAACCAAAGGTTAGAGTTTGATACTTTCCTTGAACTGGAGTCCCAACTGGGACTTTCTCGCAGTTCAGAGTGTGGTCAGGTGCCATGGGAGAGATCCCAATCCAGCCTTAGGAAAAGAAACCTTCCACGGGAGTCTTGGAGATTGGCGACCGTCCTAATGACTTAAGTGGCCGACCTGTGCCCATGTAAAATTTGTCTAGTAGAGATAGAGTCAAGAAGGAATGGATTAATTCATTCTTCATCACCCTAAGGCTTAAGGTACTGATTCTCTTCAAGCTGAATGCCACGATTTGCCCCATAGAGTAGCCATGGGCAGCAAACGTGGATTCATACAGCTGTCCAAGAAAGTTCCCAATGGAGAAGTGAATTTAGATCCATCCTCGAAAGAGAGAAAGGCACAAGGAAAAAGGGCACTTACCAGAACTTGAGCTCACAAGCCGATGAAGCAAATCCCCATACGGGCCACCAGAAATGATGCGGGGTCGGTGAGCCAAGGAGTCAAAAGAAAGATTTCTTGGACTCTCAAGGTCTGGCAGTGGTGCTCTGTTATTTAGAGAATAGTGTGGAATAGCATGGGGACAGGACCCATGAGCAGTCAGAGCTTCTGCTGCTGTTGCATGGGGACAGGACCCGTGGGCAATCAGAGCTCCTGCTGCTGCTGCATGGGGACAGGACCCATGGGCAGCCAGAGCTCCTGCTGCTGCCCTGAGTTGAGGGTTAGGGCTAATTTTATAAGGCATGGGTACGTGACTTATTTTTACTGGAAAAAGAAAAGATGATGTAAAAAGTCATTAAATGATTTCAGTGCAGATGGGGTTTGGTTATTGTGCGGTCACATAACTTTAGATACGAATCTGGTCATGTAGATCGGCATGTAGGTGAGGATGCCCTGGGCTTCTCTCCCTGGGGCAGCCCTAATTCATACCATAAAAAAATCCACCGGGTCATATAGTTTGGCATCTAGGACAGGTCACCTTGGGCTTCTCTAGCTGGGGCAGCCTTAATCCAAGGATGGTACCATAGGGACTTTGAAGGGAACAATTTTAATGCCATTCTAGGTTGTCAAATTTTACTGAAAATAAAAAGAAGAACAAAATTCTATCATTCAATAGCAAATTGAAAGATTGCTCAGGATTCAGCACACTTCTTATCCATTCCACATGTAGGGGGAATGCTCAAACCACTTTAGTTCTATAAAGTGCACTGTCTCTGATATTTTAAGTAAGATTTTACTGCTTGGCATGTATCTATAATCTTACCTCTTTGTTCATTTACTCTCCCTGGACTGCAGCCTCCACAGAAGGAGTCTAAAATGAAAATATATCTTAAGGCAAGTAGACGATGTTAAGCAAAATCTAACATTTCCTTTTAGGACGATGCATGATTTCTCCCGGTATAAGGTGTGTCTTTGAATTTGTGCCAAGTGAGGCATTC
>NW_025795704.1:0-15501 GCF_021613505.1 Equus quagga
GAATGCCTCACTTGGCACAAATTCAAAGACACACCTTATACCGGGAGAAATCATGCATCGTCCTAAAAGGAAATGTTAGATTTTGCTTAACATCGTCTACTTGCCTTAAGATATATTTTCATTTTAGACTCCTTCTGTGGAGGCTGCAGTCCAGGGAGAGTAAATGAACAAAGAGGTAAGATTATAGATACATGCCAAGCAGTAAAATCTTACTTAAAATATCAGAGACAGTGCACTTTATAGAACTAAAGTGGTTTGAGCATTCCCCCTACATGTGGAATGGATAAGAAGTGTGCTGAATCCTGAGCAATCTTTCAATTTGCTATTGAATGATAGAATTTTGTTCTTCTTTTTATTTTCAGTAAAATTTGACAACCTAGAATGGCATTAAAATTGTTCCCTTCAAAGTCCCTATGGTACCATCCTTGGATTAAGGCTGCCCCAGCTAGAGAAGCCCAAGGTGACCTGTCCTAGATGCCAAACTATATGACCCGGTGGATTTTTTTATGGTATGAATTAGGGCTGCCCCAGGGAGAGAAGCCCAGGGCATCCTCACCTACATGCCGATCTACATGACCAGATTCGTATCTAAAGTTATGTGACCGCACAATAACCAAACCCCATCTGCACTGAAATCATTTAATGACTTTTTACATCATCTTTTCTTTTTCCAGTAAAAATAAGTCACGTACCCATGCCTTATAAAATTAGCCCTAACCCTCAACTCAGGGCAGCAGCAGGAGCTCTGGCTGCCCATGGGTCCTGTCCCCATGCAGCAGCAGCAGGAGCTCTGATTGCCCACGGGTCCTGTCCCCATGCAACAGCAGCAGAAGCTCTGACTGCTCATGGGTCCTGTCCCCATGCTATTCCACACTATTCTCTAAATAACAGAGCACCACTGCCAGACCTTGAGAGTCCAAGAAATCTTTCTTTTGACTCCTTGGCTCACCGACCCCGCATCATTTCTGGTGGCCCGTATGGGGATTTGCTTCATCGGCTTGTGAGCTCAAGTTCTGGTAAGTGCCCTTTTTCCTTGTGCCTTTCTCTCTTTCGAGGATGGATCTAAATTCACTTCTCCATTGGGAACTTTCTTGGACAGCTGTATGAATCCACGTTTGCTGCCCATGGCTACTCTATGGGGCAAATCGTGGCATTCAGCTTGAAGAGAATCAGTACCTTAAGCCTTAGGGTGATGAAGAATGAATTAATCCATTCCTTCTTGACTCTATCTCTACTAGACAAATTTTACATGGGCACAGGTCGGCCACTTAAGTCATTAGGACGGTCGCCAATCTCCAAGACTCCCGTGGAAGGTTTCTTTTCCTAAGGCTGGATTGGGATCTCTCCCATGGCACCTGACCACACTCTGAACTGCGAGAAAGTCCCAGTTGGGACTCCAGTTCAAGGAAAGTATCAAACTCTAACCTTTGGTTGAGTATGGGAACTCCTTCTTGGGAGAATGGCTCCAGGCTGCAATTGGGTAGAATGTCCCCCAGACTGGCGGAAAATTCCTCACTGTTTTTCTCTATCCTTTTATCCTGGGAACCATTCACCAGGCACCTATTACTGACAGGCAGAATAGGGAAGATGTTCAAGGGATGCCCCCATCATTCCTTGCTACAGGAACCCCAATGGGGGGATTTTCAAGGTAATGGCTCCTTTTCTCTCCGGGACAATTCACCAGGCACCTATTGCTGCCAGGCAGAATAGGAAAGATGTTCACCAGGCACCTGTTACTGCCAGGCATAACAGGGAAGGTATACAAGGGATGCAATGCTGGGGGGACGCCCCCATCACCCCTTGCTATAGGAACCCCACAGTAGGAACGACGGGTAGGATGCTGCCCTAGGTTCAGGGGGGATTTTCAAGGAAATGGACCGTTTCTTTTGTCTCTCTTGGAATTACAATGGCCACTTTCGTCTCCTTTTAAGCTTTGCAACCAGGAAACAAAGAAATCTTTAAAGAGTAAAAGGCTCCACCCCTGGGCGCTCCACCTTTGGGTTTCTGGGCCTGATCACCCCAGCAACCCTAAGTGGGGGTGCCCTCTCTTGATGGTTGACTCATTGAGTATTTTAGTCACCTACTGAGTCAGTTATGAGGGTAGGAGACCTGTGATTTATTCTGTGAACTGTCATGCTAGTGTAGTGTGCCCCAGCATGGGAACTGTTGTGTGACTCTTATCTTGATAACCCTCTGGAAGAGGCCATGAGGGTGAGGTCTGATCTCTTCTTTTCCTTTCTTTGTCTGTCTTGTTCATCACCTCCTTTGTTGTCACCAAGTCGAGGTTAAGTTCAGGCTGGACCTGAGCAGAAGATTTCCCTTCTGTAAAATTGAAAAAATAAGCCTTTTGCCAGGGATTTAACTCTCAACCCTGGCGCTGGGAGGCCCAGCCTCCAGTCAGTTCCAGGCCTTTGCCTCCTGCTTCCCTACCTCAACTTTGCTGGCTCAGAGACAAAGTGCCCAGGCTGAGCGGGACTTGACTAAATCTTATAACTATGTCAACACCCGCAATCGGCCTCTGCACACCCGCAATCAGCCTCTGCACACCCGCAATCCGACTCTGCACCCTTCTCCAGTCCACTGTCAGTCAGACACTGGCTTTACCGCCATGGGGAACGCCCTAAGCATCCCCAGAGACTCACTGCTCGGGTGAATTCTAACTAATTAGAAACACTTTCAATTAGATGGGTTATGCCCCATAAATTCCAGCTGGGAGAAAACTTGAGGGGTTTCTCTGTGCCTTTGTGATGCAGTTGGACAGGTAGATCAACCTGGAATGTAATTTGAGTTACAATCCAGTTTCTGGGAAATCAAGAACAACTGTCCTTAGAAAATCCTTGCAAGACTGGATATACAGCTCTAGAGGCAGTTCAGATTCCACCTAGTTCCTTTATCATGAAAAGGATTATCATCTCCCCTCTCCAGGAACTACTATCTAGCCCATCACTAATTCCTAAGACTGAAGAAAAGAAAAGAAAAAAAAAGAGGAGGGGAGAGGAAAAACGGCCATAAGTGTGCCCTTGCCAAACAAATCTAGCATCTTGAGTATCTTCTCCACAAATATTGGTAAAAAACAATAGCTGTGCAGTCTCTGTGTACGTGGGTCTATGTGTACATTATATGTGTGATATTTTACCTCCGGATGGTATTGCCAAAATTAAGAGCTCTGTTTAATTGGCTTAAAAGTAAGCGCTTACATACATTCTAAATGTAGTAGAAATTAATCCAATGTCTTTCAAGTTAACTTGATGTGAATTAACTTTTGGTAAGTGAAAGCTTGTTTAAGTTTGTTGGTTTGATTGAAAATAGTCTTCTTGTCAGAGTTGTCAGTATTTGCATATGATGCAGGCATGCAGCCTGGGTTTACCAGTCAAATAAATTCACATTGTCTGTTAAATTCATCAGCAAAATAATAGCTTTAAATGATGACCAGTTTTGTCCAATGTCTCATGAAGTTTTTGTGGGTACAATAACTGTTTTATGGTCTGTATACTTGAAAAAAAAAACAGCTTCCAAATTCTTTTTGATAACAATCTTGAGTTTTGCCAAGTTAAGTTAAATGATAAAAATCTGAGCATCTGGGTCATTTTTGGATTGGATAGCACACAAACATTACAGCTAAACATATCTAAGTTATCTACTTTTGGTTTCTTATTGCAGAGAGGCTAAAAGTCTTTGGGTCTGTTACTGTAAAGCGGTGTGTTTCTAGAAATTATGAAGTGTTTAGAATGCTGATATAAAAGACAATTCATAATTGCTTACCTTTTTAATGTTTACTAGGGTCTGTTAATGGTTAAAAGTTCTAATTAACGTATAATTAAAGCTACTGGAAATTAATAAGGAAAACAGATCTGTATTCAAGGAAAGTTAAAATGTATGTTTTCAGTAAAAAGGGTATAAAGAATAGAAGTATTTTTGCTTGATGGGTTAAGAAAGATAAATTTGTCCTAATGTACTAGAAAGGAAAAAAGAAAGACTTTGGGACAAATTCTGAAGGCAAAAAGAAAGTTGTAGAAGGTTTGTGAAGGAGAAATTCAGAAAGGAGTTTTATGCCTGGTCAAGTAGACTAAGATTAAAGTAAATCCAATTAAGTAAATGAGTTTTAAGGTTAAAAATAAGCTGGTGCAGAAATTAAAATTTGGTTTTCTCTCAAAGGATAATTTTCTTGAACTTTTGGCCTGCTCTAACTCTACCTAAAAGACAAAAAAAATCCATGTTTTGTTAAAACAATTTCCTATATTCAGAAAGAAAGAGGTCTCTTCTAAAATTTTTTGACTGTGTTGTTTGCTCTTGACTGTCTCTGTTGTCACTTTGAATGGATACCTGAGCATTGTTTAACAGTGAGCATTGTTTCCTATTTGAACAAGTATTTCAAAAAACTTTTGATATTTTTGACAAGCTTCTCCCTCAAAAATATTCAAATCCTGAATGAAGGCTTTCTTTTGACCTGGTAGAAGGAAGAAAAATTTCTCTGAGGATTTCAGAGGGCCCATGAGACTTCTCAAAGAAATTTGCTCTCTCTTCCTATAAGGAGGAAAAAACTAATTAGGCTTATTTGGTCTATTAAACTACATGGGAAGCATTGTCAAATAAGTGATGATAAACTTCCTTAGGTGGTATTATGTAGGTAAATGCTATTGATATAGATGTCTTAAAATTATATAGCATTCCTAAAATTTTGATCTGTCCTGGTTATCGGTCGTAATTCCAATTGTTATCTTGAAGTGTTGTATGTCACAGAAGTACTCAAGTTTCTTTGTTCATTGCCCTTTTGAGTCTTGTCTATTTGCAGATAGTTGCTGTTTTACTCTGATGCTTTTTGCTTTTGCAAATATGTTTTGTTTTCAGAGAAATTCCTAGAAAGGATTCTGACACAAGATTCTAATCTACAGGTTTCTGATAAACTTTCAGATTATAAAACCGAACTGGGTAAGAAATTATAGAATTCTAATGAAGAAACTGAGCTCATAGATCTGCTAACAGAAGATTAAGCTCAAGAACTGATTATACAGGACTGTGAGAACTGATGAGGATGATTCTAATTTTTTATGATTTCTGTTTGAAATATTGTTGAGTTTTGATGTTTTGTTTTGTTTTCTCATATTTAAGGAAATCTTTTTCTCTTTTCTCTTATGCTAACTATGACTTACAGCAATTTAGTGAAATATACCTTTATGAGCAAAACTAAAACATTTATCTTTTTCTCCCTACCTGATCCCTCCAGAATTTGGAAACTCTTTGTGAGTATGGTTATTTCGTGGCAATATAGTTATTTGCATAAGTTCACTAAGGATTTGGTCTCCTTATAACAGGACACATTGATTATATTACCAAGGCTTTGACTGGAATGTCATATGTGAGAGAAACATACAGGCTTGAATATGACGAGACAGCTTTTCAGGAATAAAGATTGGACTTTCTGGAAATAAAGCCAGTTGGAAATATGGGCCTGGTACCTTGTTTACAGAGATTCTGGCAATCTTACCCGGTAAGTAAGGAAGCTTGCTTATCTGGCAGGTGCAAGGAACCTCAGAATATTTTGGGGGACCTCGAGAAGAGAGAAATCCACCCAAATCTGTAGGCACTGCAGGCAAAATCTGACAGCAAGTCCTTGGCTTGGCTTTTAGGCCTCGAGAGGCCTTTACAGTTCAATCTGAAATTCCTCATAAAAAAATTCCAGCAAAGCAGATTTTAAAAAAGCCTGTATAATCAATTACTATTCTTGCCGCACTTATGTAAATAATTGGACCAAGTTGTATCTACACTTTATTTGCAAACCAGTTAATCTTAATTTGGCTATCTTTTGTAAAAATGAGGGTGATTTTAGAGAAAAAAATATGTTTCACTAGAAGCTATAGTACACATTCATGGATATTAGATTCTAGCTCTTTTCTTCCACAGGATTCATATATTACTAATCATAATGTCTCCTTGTGGCCATCTGTCTCTGATACCTGGGAGTTCCCTGGCCACAATCAAACCTTTTCCTTCAATACTACTGCCCAAATACTAACTAGATTTGCCTTGTCACAGGTGGATCATAAACAACAAGTTCCAAAGGCAAAGTCCCCAACTTATCGATACACACAGGATGGACTATATCAAATTTGGGATGAATATATTTGGCTCACTCCTACTAGTGGTCAACTCAGTAAAAGGCCATTCTATGTTGGGAACAAACCAATCATACTTGTGATACATGGCCTAATAAAACCCGACCTATGGGAAAAATTCCCCGTTATATGTGTTCTCATATCATAGCCTTAAAAAAAAAATACTGATTGGTTTGGGACTAACTGGGATAGACAGCCCAGCACGCATTGGTTAGCCCCTAATGGCACTCAGTGGCTATGTGGCTCCAACTTATGGCCTTGGCTACCACCTGGATGGATTGGACTATGCACCCTATGCTTCGTCTGGATGCAAGGTAGAACTGCATTTACTGTATCTCCTCCTGCTAACCTACCCAACCTGCAACAGCGCTGGACACGCTCTGTCTTCCAGTGGTATGACCATGTTGCTCAGTTTTGATTCCCCAGTTAAGAATCGAAAGTGTCATCTGGCCCATGGAAGCTCTAAACAAATTTACTATGAAGGCATTAAATGATACACAACACAGCCTTTCGCTGCTCGATTTAGAAGTATCCCAAATGCGTAAGGCAGTCCTCCAAAACCGAATGGCACTGGATGTCTTGACAGCAGCACAGGGGGACACTTGTGCCATTATAAAAACTGAATGTTGTGTCTATATTCCTGACTACCATCAAAATATCTCTGGCTTCCTATGTGATATGAGCCACCAAATTAAGTCCATGTCTCACCCTGCCCTATCTCTAAATGACTGGTTGAACTCCTGGTCAGGACCAGGTTTCTGGACTATTATCAAAATCTTATTCATTGGGTTAATCATACTGCTTGTATTTCTTATTATAATTTGTTGTCTGTTTCGTTGTTTGTCTTTCGCATGTCAACAAAGTTTCACCTCCTGGACCACCTCTGGTCAAATGATTCTCTCGTCTCCAGAGGCTCTGTATGCCTTTTCAGCCTTGGACTCCAAGGGTGCAGTCTTCCGGTCCGCTGAACCTCCTACCTATACCTATAGCCCCATTTAGGGATGGCTCTACGACCTTGTATAGCCGGAAGCAGTTACAGAAGACTGACCATCGTCCATATCCCCAAAAGATTTCGGGGCCAAATGGGGTCAGGGGGGGTTTATGATGTGGATTAAGGCTGCCCCAGCTAGAGAAGCCCAAGGTGACCTGTCCTAGATGCCAAACTATATGACCCGGTGGATTTTTTTATGGTGTGAATTAGGGCTGCCCCAGGGAGAGAAGCCCAGGGCATCCTCACCTACATGCCGATCTACATGACCAGATTCGTATCTAAAGTTATGTGACCGCACAATAACCAGACCCCATCTGCACTGAAATCATTTAATGACTTTTTACATCATCTTTTCTTTTTCCAGTAAAAGTAAGTCACGTACCCATGCCTTATAAAATTAGCCCTAACCCTCAACTCAGGGCAGCAGCAGGAGCTCTGGCTGCCCATGGGTCCTGTCCCCATGCAGCAGCAGCAGGAGCTCTGACTGCTCATGGGTCCTGTCCCCATGCTATTCCACACTATTCTCTAAATAAAAGAGCACCACTGCCAGATCTTGAGAGTCCAAGAAATCTTTCTTTCGACTCCTCGGCTCACCATTCCCGCATCACTAAGGCTGCAGTCACACAGGACTTTATCGGAAGATGTGGTTTTAAGAGAATTTAGCAACCCGAGGAAGTGCTGCAATCCACGGTTTTAACGCCATCTTGGCACTCTCTGAATTCCCATTCCAGATGTTCCCCTAGGAGGCTGAGAGTGAGGGAGTCCCCCTGCTGTAGACAGTTTTTTCCTTGGAAATTCAGCAAATACCATAGCAGTGTGTAGTCTGTCCTCATCCCCAGAGAAATATGCTAAAAAGAATGCCTCACTTGGCACAAATTCAAAGACACACCTTATACCGGGAGAAATCATGCATCGTCCTAAAAGGAAATGTTAGATTTTGCTTAACATCGTCTACTTGCCTTAAGATATATTTTCATTTTAGACTCCTTCTGTGGAGGCTGCAGTCCAGGGAGAGTAAATGAACAAAGAGGTAAGATTATAGATACATGCCAAGCAGTAAAATCTTACTTAAAATATCAGAGACAGTGCACTTTATAGAACTAAAGTGGTTTGAGCATTCCCCCTACATGTGGAATGGATAAGAAGTGTGCTGAATCCTGAGCAATCTTTCAATTTGCTATTGAATGATAGAATTTTGTTCTTCTTTTTATTTTCAGTAAAATTTGACAACCTAGAATGGCATTAAAATTGTTCCCTTCAAAGTCCCTATGGTACCATCCTTGGATTAAGGCTGCCCCAGCTAGAGAAGCCCAAGGTGACCTGTCCTAGATGCCAAACTATATGACCCGGTGGATTTTTTTATGGTATGAATTAGGGCTGCCCCAGGGAGAGAAGCCCAGGGCATCCTCACCTACATGCCGATCTACATGACCAGATTCGTATCTAAAGTTATGTGACCGCACAATAACCAAACCCCATCTGCACTGAAATCATTTAATGACTTTTTACATCATCTTTTCTTTTTCCAGTAAAAATAAGTCACGTACCCATGCCTTATAAAATTAGCCCTAACCCTCAACTCAGGGCAGCAGCAGGAGCTCTGGCTGCCCATGGGTCCTGTCCCCATGCAGCAGCAGCAGGAGCTCTGATTGCCCACGGGTCCTGTCCCCATGCAACAGCAGCAGAAGCTCTGACTGCTCATGGGTCCTGTCCCCATGCTATTCCACACTATTCTCTAAATAACAGAGCACCACTGCCAGACCTTGAGAGTCCAAGAAATCTTTCTTTTGACTCCTTGGCTCACCGACCCCGCATCATTTCTGGTGGCCCGTATGGGGATTTGCTTCATCGGCTTGTGAGCTCAAGTTCTGGTAAGTGCCCTTTTTCCTTGTGCCTTTCTCTCTTTCGAGGATGGATCTAAATTCACTTCTCCATTGGGAACTTTCTTGGACAGCTGTATGAATCCACGTTTGCTGCCCATGGCTACTCTATGGGGCAAATCGTGGCATTCAGCTTGAAGAGAATCAGTACCTTAAGCCTTAGGGTGATGAAGAATGAATTAATCCATTCCTTCTTGACTCTATCTCTACTAGACAAATTTTACATGGGCACAGGTCGGCCACTTAAGTCATTAGGACGGTCGCCAATCTCCAAGACTCCCGTGGAAGGTTTCTTTTCCTAAGGCTGGATTGGGATCTCTCCCATGGCACCTGACCACACTCTGAACTGCGAGAAAGTCCCAGTTGGGACTCCAGTTCAAGGAAAGTATCAAACTCTAACCTTTGGTTGAGTATGGGAACTCCTTCTTGGGAGAATGGCTCCAGGCTGCAATTGGGTAGAATGTCCCCCAGACTGGCGGAAAATTCCTCACTGTTTTTCTCTATCCTTTTATCCTGGGAACCATTCACCAGGCACCTATTACTGACAGGCAGAATAGGGAAGATGTTCAAGGGATGCCCCCATCATTCCTTGCTACAGGAACCCCAATGGGGGGATTTTCAAGGTAATGGCTCCTTTTCTCTCCGGGACAATTCACCAGGCACCTATTGCTGCCAGGCAGAATAGGAAAGATGTTCACCAGGCACCTGTTACTGCCAGGCATAACAGGGAAGGTATACAAGGGATGCAATGCTGGGGGGACGCCCCCATCACCCCTTGCTATAGGAACCCCACAGTAGGAACGACGGGTAGGATGCTGCCCTAGGTTCAGGGGGGATTTTCAAGGAAATGGACCGTTTCTTTTGTCTCTCTTGGAATTACAATGGCCACTTTCGTCTCCTTTTAAGCTTTGCAACCAGGAAACAAAGAAATCTTTAAAGAGTAAAAGGCTCCACCCCTGGGCGCTCCACCTTTGGGTTTCTGGGCCTGATCACCCCAGCAACCCTAAGTGGGGGTGCCCTCTCTTGATGGTTGACTCATTGAGTATTTTAGTCACCTACTGAGTCAGTTATGAGGGTAGGAGACCTGTGATTTATTCTGTGAACTGTCATGCTAGTGTAGTGTGCCCCAGCATGGGAACTGTTGTGTGACTCTTATCTTGATAACCCTCTGGAAGAGGCCATGAGGGTGAGGTCTGATCTCTTCTTTTCCTTTCTTTGTCTGTCTTGTTCATCACCTCCTTTGTTGTCACCAAGTCGAGGTTAAGTTCAGGCTGGACCTGAGCAGAAGATTTCCCTTCTGTAAAATTGAAAAAATAAGCCTTTTGCCAGGGATTTAACTCTCAACCCTGGCGCTGGGAGGCCCAGCCTCCAGTCAGTTCCAGGCCTTTGCCTCCTGCTTCCCTACCTCAACTTTGCTGGCTCAGAGACAAAGTGCCCAGGCTGAGCGGGACTTGACTAAATCTTATAACTATGTCAACACCCGCAATCGGCCTCTGCACACCCGCAATCAGCCTCTGCACACCCGCAATCCGACTCTGCACCCTTCTCCAGTCCACTGTCAGTCAGACACTGGCTTTACCGCCATGGGGAACGCCCTAAGCATCCCCAGAGACTCACTGCTCGGGTGAATTCTAACTAATTAGAAACACTTTCAATTAGATGGGTTATGCCCCATAAATTCCAGCTGGGAGAAAACTTGAGGGGTTTCTCTGTGCCTTTGTGATGCAGTTGGACAGGTAGATCAACCTGGAATGTAATTTGAGTTACAATCCAGTTTCTGGGAAATCAAGAACAACTGTCCTTAGAAAATCCTTGCAAGACTGGATATACAGCTCTAGAGGCAGTTCAGATTCCACCTAGTTCCTTTATCATGAAAAGGATTATCATCTCCCCTCTCCAGGAACTACTATCTAGCCCATCACTAATTCCTAAGACTGAAGAAAAGAAAAGAAAAAAAAAGAGGAGGGGAGAGGAAAAACGGCCATAAGTGTGCCCTTGCCAAACAAATCTAGCATCTTGAGTATCTTCTCCACAAATATTGGTAAAAAACAATAGCTGTGCAGTCTCTGTGTACGTGGGTCTATGTGTACATTATATGTGTGATATTTTACCTCCGGATGGTATTGCCAAAATTAAGAGCTCTGTTTAATTGGCTTAAAAGTAAGCGCTTACATACATTCTAAATGTAGTAGAAATTAATCCAATGTCTTTCAAGTTAACTTGATGTGAATTAACTTTTGGTAAGTGAAAGCTTGTTTAAGTTTGTTGGTTTGATTGAAAATAGTCTTCTTGTCAGAGTTGTCAGTATTTGCATATGATGCAGGCATGCAGCCTGGGTTTACCAGTCAAATAAATTCACATTGTCTGTTAAATTCATCAGCAAAATAATAGCTTTAAATGATGACCAGTTTTGTCCAATGTCTCATGAAGTTTTTGTGGGTACAATAACTGTTTTATGGTCTGTATACTTGAAAAAAAAAACAGCTTCCAAATTCTTTTTGATAACAATCTTGAGTTTTGCCAAGTTAAGTTAAATGATAAAAATCTGAGCATCTGGGTCATTTTTGGATTGGATAGCACACAAACATTACAGCTAAACATATCTAAGTTATCTACTTTTGGTTTCTTATTGCAGAGAGGCTAAAAGTCTTTGGGTCTGTTACTGTAAAGCGGTGTGTTTCTAGAAATTATGAAGTGTTTAGAATGCTGATATAAAAGACAATTCATAATTGCTTACCTTTTTAATGTTTACTAGGGTCTGTTAATGGTTAAAAGTTCTAATTAACGTATAATTAAAGCTACTGGAAATTAATAAGGAAAACAGATCTGTATTCAAGGAAAGTTAAAATGTATGTTTTCAGTAAAAAGGGTATAAAGAATAGAAGTATTTTTGCTTGATGGGTTAAGAAAGATAAATTTGTCCTAATGTACTAGAAAGGAAAAAAGAAAGACTTTGGGACAAATTCTGAAGGCAAAAAGAAAGTTGTAGAAGGTTTGTGAAGGAGAAATTCAGAAAGGAGTTTTATGCCTGGTCAAGTAGACTAAGATTAAAGTAAATCCAATTAAGTAAATGAGTTTTAAGGTTAAAAATAAGCTGGTGCAGAAATTAAAATTTGGTTTTCTCTCAAAGGATAATTTTCTTGAACTTTTGGCCTGCTCTAACTCTACCTAAAAGACAAAAAAAATCCATGTTTTGTTAAAACAATTTCCTATATTCAGAAAGAAAGAGGTCTCTTCTAAAATTTTTTGACTGTGTTGTTTGCTCTTGACTGTCTCTGTTGTCACTTTGAATGGATACCTGAGCATTGTTTAACAGTGAGCATTGTTTCCTATTTGAACAAGTATTTCAAAAAACTTTTGATATTTTTGACAAGCTTCTCCCTCAAAAATATTCAAATCCTGAATGAAGGCTTTCTTTTGACCTGGTAGAAGGAAGAAAAATTTCTCTGAGGATTTCAGAGGGCCCATGAGACTTCTCAAAGAAATTTGCTCTCTCTTCCTATAAGGAGGAAAAAACTAATTAGGCTTATTTGGTCTATTAAACTACATGGGAAGCATTGTCAAATAAGTGATGATAAACTTCCTTAGGTGGTATTATGTAGGTAAATGCTATTGATATAGATGTCTTAAAATTATATAGCATTCCTAAAATTTTGATCTGTCCTGGTTATCGGTCGTAATTCCAATTGTTATCTTGAAGTGTTGTATGTCACAGAAGTACTCAAGTTTCTTTGTTCATTGCCCTTTTGAGTCTTGTCTATTTGCAGATAGTTGCTGTTTTACTCTGATGCTTTTTGCTTTTGCAAATATGTTTTGTTTTCAGAGAAATTCCTAGAAAGGATTCTGACACAAGATTCTAATCTACAGGTTTCTGATAAACTTTCAGATTATAAAACCGAACTGGGTAAGAAATTATAGAATTCTAATGAAGAAACTGAGCTCATAGATCTGCTAACAGAAGATTAAGCTCAAGAACTGATTATACAGGACTGTGAGAACTGATGAGGATGATTCTAATTTTTTATGATTTCTGTTTGAAATATTGTTGAGTTTTGATGTTTTGTTTTGTTTTCTCATATTTAAGGAAATCTTTTTCTCTTTTCTCTTATGCTAACTATGACTTACAGCAATTTAGTGAAATATACCTTTATGAGCAAAACTAAAACATTTATCTTTTTCTCCCTACCTGATCCCTCCAGAATTTGGAAACTCTTTGTGAGTATGGTTATTTCGTGGCAATATAGTTATTTGCATAAGTTCACTAAGGATTTGGTCTCCTTATAACAGGACACATTGATTATATTACCAAGGCTTTGACTGGAATGTCATATGTGAGAGAAACATACAGGCTTGAATATGACGAGACAGCTTTTCAGGAATAAAGATTGGACTTTCTGGAAATAAAGCCAGTTGGAAATATGGGCCTGGTACCTTGTTTACAGAGATTCTGGCAATCTTACCCGGTAAGTAAGGAAGCTTGCTTATCTGGCAGGTGCAAGGAACCTCAGAATATTTTGGGGGACCTCGAGAAGAGAGAAATCCACCCAAATCTGTAGGCACTGCAGGCAAAATCTGACAGCAAGTCCTTGGCTTGGCTTTTAGGCCTCGAGAGGCCTTTACAGTTCAATCTGAAATTCCTCATAAAAAAATTCCAGCAAAGCAGATTTTAAAAAAGCCTGTATAATCAATTACTATTCTTGCCGCACTTATGTAAATAATTGGACCAAGTTGTATCTACACTTTATTTGCAAACCAGTTAATCTTAATTTGGCTATCTTTTGTAAAAATGAGGGTGATTTTAGAGAAAAAAATATGTTTCACTAGAAGCTATAGTACACATTCATGGATATTAGATTCTAGCTCTTTTCTTCCACAGGATTCATATATTACTAATCATAATGTCTCCTTGTGGCCATCTGTCTCTGATACCTGGGAGTTCCCTGGCCACAATCAAACCTTTTCCTTCAATACTACTGCCCAAATACTAACTAGATTTGCCTTGTCACAGGTGGATCATAAACAACAAGTTCCAAAGGCAAAGTCCCCAACTTATCGATACACACAGGATGGACTATATCAAATTTGGGATGAATATATTTGGCTCACTCCTACTAGTGGTCAACTCAGTAAAAGGCCATTCTATGTTGGGAACAAACCAATCATACTTGTGATACATGGCCTAATAAAACCCGACCTATGGGAAAAATTCCCCGTTATATGTGTTCTCATATCATAGCCTTAAAAAAAAAATACTGATTGGTTTGGGACTAACTGGGATAGACAGCCCAGCACGCATTGGTTAGCCCCTAATGGCACTCAGTGGCTATGTGGCTCCAACTTATGGCCTTGGCTACCACCTGGATGGATTGGACTATGCACCCTATGCTTCGTCTGGATGCAAGGTAGAACTGCATTTACTGTATCTCCTCCTGCTAACCTACCCAACCTGCAACAGCGCTGGACACGCTCTGTCTTCCAGTGGTATGACCATGTTGCTCAGTTTTGATTCCCCAGTTAAGAATCGAAAGTGTCATCTGGCCCATGGAAGCTCTAAACAAATTTACTATGAAGGCATTAAATGATACACAACACAGCCTTTCGCTGCTCGATTTAGAAGTATCCCAAATGCGTAAGGCAGTCCTCCAAAACCGAATGGCACTGGATGTCTTGACAGCAGCACAGGGGGACACTTGTGCCATTATAAAAACTGAATGTTGTGTCTATATTCCTGACTACCATCAAAATATCTCTGGCTTCCTATGTGATATGAGCCACCAAATTAAGTCCATGTCTCACCCTGCCCTATCTCTAAATGACTGGTTGAACTCCTGGTCAGGACCAGGTTTCTGGACTATTATCAAAATCTTATTCATTGGGTTAATCATACTGCTTGTATTTCTTATTATAATTTGTTGTCTGTTTCGTTGTTTGTCTTTCGCATGTCAACAAAGTTTCACCTCCTGGACCACCTCTGGTCAAATGATTCTCTCGTCTCCAGAGGCTCTGTATGCCTTTTCAGCCTTGGACTCCAAGGGTGCAGTCTTCCGGTCCGCTGAACCTCCTACCTATACCTATAGCCCCATTTAGGGATGGCTCTACGACCTTGTATAGCCGGAAGCAGTTACAGAAGACTGACCATCGTCCATATCCCCAAAAGATTTCGGGGCCAAATGGGGTCAGGGGGGGTTTATGATGTGGATTAAGGCTGCCCCAGCTAGAGAAGCCCAAGGTGACCTGTCCTAGATGCCAAACTATATGACCCGGTGGATTTTTTTATGGTGTGAATTAGGGCTGCCCCAGGGAGAGAAGCCCAGGGCATCCTCACCTACATGCCGATCTACATGACCAGATTCGTATCTAAAGTTATGTGACCGCACAATAACCAGACCCCATCTGCACTGAAATCATTTAATGACTTTTTACATCATCTTTTCTTTTTCCAGTAAAAGTAAGTCACGTACCCATGCCTTATAAAATTAGCCCTAACCCTCAACTCAGGGCAGCAGCAGGAGCTCTG
>NW_025795705.1:0-4762 GCF_021613505.1 Equus quagga
CCCATTCAGGTTTGCCTTGTCTGTTCCTCCTGGCTCTGATCCTGGACTGGACACAGTCCTAATCTGAAAGTGGACTGGTGCCTTCTGTCCACCCCCACCTCCATTCCTTCCCAGTGATAAGAGAAAAGATGCTTGTTTGAACCAGCATGGCATCTGGGTCGTCCTTCTTTCGTGAACAGGAGTCCTTTGACTGGGTGGCTTGGGGACAGGGGTGGGGCTGCCGTGCTCCACTGATACCCGGGTGGCCGTGTGGCTGGAGAGGAGGCCACACTGGTCTGCCACGAGATGACCCAGATGAGCACCGAGGCAGTAAGGACCTCGTGCTTTGTGCTTACCTCTTGACAGCCCTTTTTGTGGACTTGACTGGCTACATTTTTCTCTCAACTTTTCTAAAACAGAAAAAGAAAAAGTCATGTCTATGGCTATAAATATTGATCTACAAGCTTGAGATTCAATACCTTTAAGTAAATCTTTTACTGTCTTTCCATCCCTTTTGAAGGCAAGAAAACCATCTTGCCTTATCTGAAAAAAGTACTCCATTTTACTTGGAAATAAAGAAGGACTGAATAAAGAAGTAACAGAGATATACTTAATTATTAACATTTAAAATATGCCACTTTCCAAATTAATAACTAGTTTTTTCAAGACTAGGAGAAAATTTAGAGAAAGATTGTTACAAGCCATAAATATAAAATATTTTTTTAGCTGAAATTCAAAGCCAGAAATCATACAGGTAAAAAATGAACAGATTGACTATTTAAAAAATTATAATGTTCATACTTTGAAAAACATCCTTACAATAGCAACACAAAACAGAAAAATTTCAATATGTAACATTAGAAAGTTAATATTTTTAATAAATAAAGCAAAAGATGATTAGTACACTAGGAAAGTGGGCAAAACATAATTTGAAAATGCTCAAAGAGAAAATGCAAATGAAAAATTTATTTAAGAATCATCTTTAGACCACTAATAATCAAAGTTTTTGATTAGTTTGACTAATAATCAAATATATTGTTACAGGGAATGTAAACAATTACATTTTCTGCAGAACAGTTTATATAATATAATACATATAGTATATAATATAAAACTTAAGATATATAGACTCCGACCAAGTAATTTCACATTTAGAAATTAATTCTGAGGAAATTATAGGACAAGTGTGCAAAGATACAAACACAACCAAATACGATTTCCATTTTCATACAAAACCTGTAAATAACTGTCCATCAGTAGGTAGTTATTTAATTACATTGTGGTTAACCATACAATAATGCACTACGTAGCTAAAAGATAGGGAAATAGATAACATTGACATGAGATATGTGTGTTAAACACTAAAAGAAAAGCAGTTTCACTATTAAAAAGATGTGTACTCAAGGGCAGAAATCCAATAAAATTAATAACCTTTACTGGTTCATTAAGAACATTCTTATGTGCAACTGGCTTTTTTTTATGGTAAATGGTGGGGAAGAAATGCAATGACTACTCCTGAGTGTCAGGGACACTGCTCTGATTTGTACTAAGGCACCAGCAGTTTTACCTGCTGTGGGTCTTGCTCCATGTGTACAAAGGTCAACATAGAGAAAAAGGCAAATAACATCTTTTAATGAAGACAGTTTTGACCTTGAAGATCTACTGAAAGGGTTTCAGAGATACCCCCCAGGGGTTCCTAACCTCACTTTGAGCCTCTGGTCCAGGGGCTCAGATAACTGACTCCCACTAGATGTCCTTGGGAGAAAGTATTTGCAAATCATATCTATGATAAAGGGTAATATCCAAAATATATAAAGAACTAATACAATTCAACAGCAAAAGACACAAACAATCCAATTTAAAAAATGGGTAGAGGATCTGAATAAACACTTTTCCAAAGAAGACATACAGGTGGTCAATGGGTGCATGAAAAGGTGTTCAACATCACTACTTATCAGGGAAATGCAAATCAAAACCACAATGAGATAGAGCTTCATAGATGTTAGAATGGCTATTATCAAAAAGATAAGAAATAACAATTGTTGGCGAGGATGTGGAGAAAAGGTAACCCTTGTGTGCTGTTGGTGGGAACATAAATTGGTGCAGCCACTATGGAAAGCAGTATGGAGGTTCCTCAGAAAATTGAAACTAGAACTACCATACGATCTTGCAATTTCATTTCTGGGTATTTATCTGAAGGCAATGAAAACACTAACTTGAAAAGATATATGCACCCCCATGTTCACTGAACCATCATAGCCAAGACATGGCAGCTAGGTAAGTATCCATCAATGAATGAATGGATAGAGGAAATGTGGTGTAACATACAATGAAATGTTATTCAGCCATGAAAAAGAAGGAAAGCTTGCCACTTGTGACAACATGACTGGACCTTGAGGGCATTTTGCTAAGTGAAATAAGTCACGCAGAGAAAGACATATACCATGTGATCTTGCTTTTACGTGGCATCTAAAAAAAACAACCAAAAAATGAACTCATAGATACAGAGAACAGATTGGTGATTGTCAGAGGCAAGGGGTTGGAGTGCATGAAATGGGTGAAGGGGTCAAAAGGTACAAACTTCCAGTTATAAGACAAATAAGTCACGAGGATGTAATATGCAGCATGGTGACTATAGTTAATAACACCGTACTGTATTTTTCAAAGTTGCTAAGAGAGTAGATCTTAAAAATCCTCGTAACAGGAAAAAAAATTTTAACTATGCGTGGTGACAGATGTTAACTAGATTTACTGTGGTGATTATTTTGCAATATATACAAATATTGAGACCTTATGTTGTGCATCTGAAGTTAACATACTATGTCAATTATATCTGATTAAAAAAAGCACCCAGCTGTCTTTGATTAAGCTAGACATTAAAGAGATGTGCAAAAATGTAAAATGATGCCACTCTTCTCACTAATTATTTTAAATTTGGAAAAGATACTTATTTTTCATAAAAAATGTTTTTATGTTAAGTGATTGATTTAGTGTTACTCTTAAATCAATTAATACCTAAATATTTTTAAACAATCGGTTTTAATTTCTAATAAGGTTCATACAGATAGATATAAAGAACATGAAAAAAACTCTTTGAGATCCTCAATAATTTCTAAGATTGTAAATGAGCCCTAAGACCAAAATGTTTGACAGCTGCCGCCCAGGTCACAGCTGAGGTCAGCAGGACCCTAGGAACACAGCTGCTTCTGCGCAAAACCTCCTCAGATGCAACAGATCTTTGTTCCCTCTCTGTCCCTCTTGTCAAACCTCACCATCTTTCTCTGCACTTCTCCCTCCTTCACTATTAACTTTACACGTCCACCCAACCCTGTGCCCGCTCCATGACAGACCCTCCCACACTGAGCATTCAAACGGCAGATTCCATTACCAGCCTCATCCTCTGATGCAGACATTTGGACACATCCAGTCCTCGCTTTTTGGACCCTTGCCATGACCTCTGAGTTCCCGGTTGAGTCATCCATCCTTTGAGTTGCCTGATCCATGACTTGGAGCTTCTGTTGGATTTCGTGTACAGCTGAGGATGTCCCTGGGCCAAAGAGTGATTTGTGAATAGTTTTAATTGGGTTCCCAGTGAACCCCATCTCCCCCTGTTAGTGATTTCTTTCTCATGCTCCCAGTCCCTACCCTTTCAGGAAATCTTTGTATTCCGTACCTCACATATACCTTGCTATTTCTCTATAACTACTGCTCTCTTTTCTTGTGTGTATCTTTCTTTCTCCCCAGACTCGCAATCTTCCTTCCTGTTCCTCTCTTTCCCCTTCAGCTCCTCGTTTTGTTCATTAATTACAGGCGTATCGAGGGCAGGAGTTTTGGTCTGTTTTGCTCACGGCTGAGTCCTCAGGACCCAGGACAGGTGCCTGCCACACACTTCACTCAATTCATCTTTGTTGAATGATTGGATAACAAGCAGTAGATTTTAAAATATTAGAATCATGTATTTTTACCTTTATAGATTTTAATGTCCCAGGATCCCCTAATTATGAGATCGGTAACTTTCAGGGGAAGAGCGGATGCTGGCTTGACTCAGGAAACCACTGCTCAGTTGAGACTATTTTGCATTCACTACACAAAATCTTGAAACGCAGAATTTGTTGGGAGCAAAAGGGGATTTCTAAGTTCTAAAAATTACCTTAGAGCCCACAAGAAAAGCTTGGAGATCTGAAAGTCAAGTTTTCCTAGAAGACACTGGTACGGAAAACTCAGCCTATGACAGAGTAAGTTTCCTCCAGCCAAGGAGGGCAATGGGTCTGGGAATTGAGAGGAAGAGACAAGGGGAGGAGAAGGGCATGCAAGGTGGTCTGAGTCCCCTCCCAGGTCAACCCCGAGGATTGAGGGGTGCTGGAAACAAGCAGGAAACTCAGAGGTGTCCAAAGCAGTGACACTCACGTCGTGATGCATGTTTGGGAGCTGAGAGGAGAGGCCCTCCCAAGTTGCCCCAGACTCTTAAGGCAGGAAATCCAAGAGAACTCTACGGACTGGCACACCTAGAACCACAGAAAAAGGGAAGGAGGAAGGAGAGGGGAGAAGGAAGAGGGAGAGAATGCAAAGAAGAAGGAAAGTGTGATGAAGACCAAGAGAAATAAAACAGAGGAGCCAGAAAGATGCAGCTTCATAAACTGCTCTTTCCTCTGCTGCAGATAACACTGGTTTTGTGCATGCAGTAGATGCACGGTGAGCAGGCACTGGTTGGCTGAGGCAGTTTTGAATGCTCAGTGACTCCACGTCTCACTCCCGTTCGGGATCGGGAGTCTGAATCCTGCCT
>NW_025795706.1:0-4762 GCF_021613505.1 Equus quagga
AGGCAGGATTCAGACTCCCGATCCCGAACGGGAGTGAGACGTGGAGTCACTGAGCATTCAAAACTGCCTCAGCCAACCAGTGCCTGCTCACCGTGCATCTACTGCATGCACAAAACCAGTGTTATCTGCAGCAGAGGAAAGAGCAGTTTATGAAGCTGCATCTTTCTGGCTCCTCTGTTTTATTTCTCTTGGTCTTCATCACACTTTCCTTCTTCTTTGCATTCTCTCCCTCTTCCTTCTCCCCTCTCCTTCCTCCTTCCCTTTTTCTGTGGTTCTAGGTGTGCCAGTCCGTAGAGTTCTCTTGGATTTCCTGCCTTAAGAGTCTGGGGCAACTTGGGAGGGCCTCTCCTCTCAGCTCCCAAACATGCATCACGACGTGAGTGTCACTGCTTTGGACACCTCTGAGTTTCCTGCTTGTTTCCAGCACCCCTCAATCCTCGGGGTTGACCTGGGAGGGGACTCAGACCACCTTGCATGCCCTTCTCCTCCCCTTGTCTCTTCCTCTCAATTCCCAGACCCATTGCCCTCCTTGGCTGGAGGAAACTTACTCTGTCATAGGCTGAGTTTTCCGTACCAGTGTCTTCTAGGAAAACTTGACTTTCAGATCTCCAAGCTTTTCTTGTGGGCTCTAAGGTAATTTTTAGAACTTAGAAATCCCCTTTTGCTCCCAACAAATTCTGCGTTTCAAGATTTTGTGTAGTGAATGCAAAATAGTCTCAACTGAGCAGTGGTTTCCTGAGTCAAGCCAGCATCCGCTCTTCCCCTGAAAGTTACCGATCTCATAATTAGGGGATCCTGGGACATTAAAATCTATAAAGGTAAAAATACATGATTCTAATATTTTAAAATCTACTGCTTGTTATCCAATCATTCAACAAAGATGAATTGAGTGAAGTGTGTGGCAGGCACCTGTCCTGGGTCCTGAGGACTCAGCCGTGAGCAAAACAGACCAAAACTCCTGCCCTCGATACGCCTGTAATTAATGAACAAAACGAGGAGCTGAAGGGGAAAGAGAGGAACAGGAAGGAAGATTGCGAGTCTGGGGAGAAAGAAAGATACACACAAGAAAAGAGAGCAGTAGTTATAGAGAAATAGCAAGGTATATGTGAGGTACGGAATACAAAGATTTCCTGAAAGGGTAGGGACTGGGAGCATGAGAAAGAAATCACTAACAGGGGGAGATGGGGTTCACTGGGAACCCAATTAAAACTATTCACAAATCACTCTTTGGCCCAGGGACATCCTCAGCTGTACACGAAATCCAACAGAAGCTCCAAGTCATGGATCAGGCAACTCAAAGGATGGATGACTCAACCGGGAACTCAGAGGTCATGGCAAGGGTCCAAAAAGCGAGGACTGGATGTGTCCAAATGTCTGCATCAGAGGATGAGGCTGGTAATGGAATCTGCCGTTTGAATGCTCAGTGTGGGAGGGTCTGTCATGGAGCGGGCACAGGGTTGGGTGGACGTGTAAAGTTAATAGTGAAGGAGGGAGAAGTGCAGAGAAAGATGGTGAGGTTTGACAAGAGGGACAGAGAGGGAACAAAGATCTGTTGCATCTGAGGAGGTTTTGCGCAGAAGCAGCTGTGTTCCTAGGGTCCTGCTGACCTCAGCTGTGACCTGGGCGGCAGCTGTCAAACATTTTGGTCTTAGGGCTCATTTACAATCTTAGAAATTATTGAGGATCTCAAAGAGTTTTTTTCATGTTCTTTATATCTATCTGTATGAACCTTATTAGAAATTAAAACCGATTGTTTAAAAATATTTAGGTATTAATTGATTTAAGAGTAACACTAAATCAATCACTTAACATAAAAACATTTTTTATGAAAAATAAGTATCTTTTCCAAATTTAAAATAATTAGTGAGAAGAGTGGCATCATTTTACATTTTTGCACATCTCTTTAATGTCTAGCTTAATCAAAGACAGCTGGGTGCTTTTTTTAATCAGATATAATTGACATAGTATGTTAACTTCAGATGCACAACATAAGGTCTCAATATTTGTATATATTGCAAAATAATCACCACAGTAAATCTAGTTAACATCTGTCACCACGCATAGTTAAAATTTTTTTTCCTGTTACGAGGATTTTTAAGATCTACTCTCTTAGCAACTTTGAAAAATACAGTACGGTGTTATTAACTATAGTCACCATGCTGCATATTACATCCTCGTGACTTATTTGTCTTATAACTGGAAGTTTGTACCTTTTGACCCCTTCACCCATTTCATGCACTCCAACCCCTTGCCTCTGACAATCACCAATCTGTTCTCTGTATCTATGAGTTCATTTTTTGGTTGTTTTTTTTAGATGCCACGTAAAAGCAAGATCACATGGTATATGTCTTTCTCTGCGTGACTTATTTCACTTAGCAAAATGCCCTCAAGGTCCAGTCATGTTGTCACAAGTGGCAAGCTTTCCTTCTTTTTCATGGCTGAATAACATTTCATTGTATGTTACACCACATTTCCTCTATCCATTCATTCATTGATGGATACTTACCTAGCTGCCATGTCTTGGCTATGATGGTTCAGTGAACATGGGGGTGCATATATCTTTTCAAGTTAGTGTTTTCATTGCCTTCAGATAAATACCCAGAAATGAAATTGCAAGATCGTATGGTAGTTCTAGTTTCAATTTTCTGAGGAACCTCCATACTGCTTTCCATAGTGGCTGCACCAATTTATGTTCCCACCAACAGCACACAAGGGTTACCTTTTCTCCACATCCTCGCCAACAATTGTTATTTCTTATCTTTTTGATAATAGCCATTCTAACATCTATGAAGCTCTATCTCATTGTGGTTTTGATTTGCATTTCCCTGATAAGTAGTGATGTTGAACACCTTTTCATGCACCCATTGACCACCTGTATGTCTTCTTTGGAAAAGTGTTTATTCAGATCCTCTACCCATTTTTTAAATTGGATTGTTTGTGTCTTTTGCTGTTGAATTGTATTAGTTCTTTATATATTTTGGATATTACCCTTTATCATAGATATGATTTGCAAATACTTTCTCCCAAGGACATCTAGTGGGAGTCAGTTATCTGAGCCCCTGGACCAGAGGCTCAAAGTGAGGTTAGGAACCCCTGGGGGGTATCTCTGAAACCCTTTCAGTAGATCTTCAAGGTCAAAACTGTCTTCATTAAAAGATGTTATTTGCCTTTTTCTCTATGTTGACCTTTGTACACATGGAGCAAGACCCACAGCAGGTAAAACTGCTGGTGCCTTAGTACAAATCAGAGCAGTGTCCCTGACACTCAGGAGTAGTCATTGCATTTCTTCCCCACCATTTACCATAAAAAAAAGCCAGTTGCACATAAGAATGTTCTTAATGAACCAGTAAAGGTTATTAATTTTATTGGATTTCTGCCCTTGAGTACACATCTTTTTAATAGTGAAACTGCTTTTCTTTTAGTGTTTAACACACATATCTCATGTCAATGTTATCTATTTCCCTATCTTTTAGCTACGTAGTGCATTATTGTATGGTTAACCACAATGTAATTAAATAACTACCTACTGATGGACAGTTATTTACAGGTTTTGTATGAAAATGGAAATCGTATTTGGTTGTGTTTGTATCTTTGCACACTTGTCCTATAATTTCCTCAGAATTAATTTCTAAATGTGAAATTACTTGGTCGGAGTCTATATATCTTAAGTTTTATATTATATACTATATGTATTATATTATATAAACTGTTCTGCAGAAAATGTAATTGTTTACATTCCCTGTAACAATATATTTGATTATTAGTCAAACTAATCAAAAACTTTGATTATTAGTGGTCTAAAGATGATTCTTAAATAAATTTTTCATTTGCATTTTCTCTTTGAGCATTTTCAAATTATGTTTTGCCCACTTTCCTAGTGTACTAATCATCTTTTGCTTTATTTATTAAAAATATTAACTTTCTAATGTTACATATTGAAATTTTTCTGTTTTGTGTTGCTATTGTAAGGATGTTTTTCAAAGTATGAACATTATAATTTTTTAAATAGTCAATCTGTTCATTTTTTACCTGTATGATTTCTGGCTTTGAATTTCAGCTAAAAAAATATTTTATATTTATGGCTTGTAACAATCTTTCTCTAAATTTTCTCCTAGTCTTGAAAAAACTAGTTATTAATTTGGAAAGTGGCATATTTTAAATGTTAATAATTAAGTATATCTCTGTTACTTCTTTATTCAGTCCTTCTTTATTTCCAAGTAAAATGGAGTACTTTTTTCAGATAAGGCAAGATGGTTTTCTTGCCTTCAAAAGGGATGGAAAGACAGTAAAAGATTTACTTAAAGGTATTGAATCTCAAGCTTGTAGATCAATATTTATAGCCATAGACATGACTTTTTCTTTTTCTGTTTTAGAAAAGTTGAGAGAAAAATGTAGCCAGTCAAGTCCACAAAAAGGGCTGTCAAGAGGTAAGCACAAAGCACGAGGTCCTTACTGCCTCGGTGCTCATCTGGGTCATCTCGTGGCAGACCAGTGTGGCCTCCTCTCCAGCCACACGGCCACCCGGGTATCAGTGGAGCACGGCAGCCCCACCCCTGTCCCCAAGCCACCCAGTCAAAGGACTCCTGTTCACGAAAGAAGGACGACCCAGATGCCATGCTGGTTCAAACAAGCATCTTTTCTCTTATCACTGGGAAGGAATGGAGGTGGGGGTGGACAGAAGGCACCAGTCCACTTTCAGATTAGGACTGTGTCCAGTCCAGGATCAGAGCCAGGAGGAACAGACAAGGCAAACCTGAATGGG
>NW_025795707.1:0-17867 GCF_021613505.1 Equus quagga
TGAGTTCCTGGGGACACAAAGCTCAGTGACACTGTGCCCTGTTTGTGGGGAGAGTTGTGTGGCTCACAGCCTCATCCCCTGAGAGCAGAGGGAGCAGGCAGCTCAGTATTCCTTAGGCAGGCCAGCAGGTCTGAAATGCTCGGGGTCGTTGCCACTCCAGCCCCATTCCCCAGCTCTCTGGTCGGAAGTCAAGTCCTCCAAGTCATAGCTGCTGCTTCCAAAGGAAAGCTTGTGTAAGAGTCCTTGAAGATATTCCCTGGCGTTGCTGGAAGGAAGCGAGAGAGGATATTGTCTCCTGGGTCATTCTAGACAGCTCCACCTCCCAATTCCCTTCTCTCTTTCCACCAAGGAATGGCTTTCAGAGGAGGCTGGAAGAGCCCATGCTCAAGAAGGAGGGGCTAAAACATGCACCTCCTTGGGCAAAGGTCCAGGTCAACTGGTTCTTTCCATGTTCCGCAACAGAGCTCTGCAGAGATCCCTCCCTTTCTCTTTGGGGGTGGGGGAGGCACATCCACACCAGCCCTGCTCTGGCTCTGCTGGCCACCCAGACCTCAGGAGCAGGGGCAATAAGAGCGGGGACCACAGCCCTCCTGACTCTGGAGACAGACAACTCTGCTCCGCTCTCCCTGGCCACCCCAGCACCCCAGTCACCTGATCACTTGAGCGGCTCAGACACCCCCAGGGCCCCTTTGTGCAGCATCATAGTTCCCCCGGGCATAGAAGTATCTGCTTGAATGTTGGTAATTGGCTTGTCTCATGTCCCAGTAGGCTCCCACCAAGTCCCAAGCCCTGGAAAGAGACAAAATAACCAAAATGAAGCTGGTGAGATACCGGAGGAGTGAAGGAATGGAAACTGTCCACTCCTTTCAGATTTTGACTCCTGACAAAGCAGTGAGAGGAGAAGGGGTTCCACATTTTTCCACTACGATGGTGCATAAGACAAATACATCCTTTCCACTGAGGGAGGGCAACTCGGGCTTGAATAAATTCGACATGACAGGCATCAAAGGCACAGAACAAATGCTGAAACCGGCAGTAAGGGATGAGGCGGAGTTGCCTGAGGGAGCTCCACAGGCCCTGTGTAGGCAGACTGCGCTGTAAGGCGTGAGCATCCTGTTCAGGTCTCTGCCTGCTCACTGAGCTCCGGTTTCCTCACCCTTCACTCGGGAGCATCATACCTACCTCCACAGTAGATGAAATGAGCACAGTAGATGAAATGAGTAGATGAAATAGAAAATGAGCGAGGGCCGGCCCCCTGGCAAGTGGTTAAGTTGGCACCCTCCACTTTGGGAGCCCAGGGTTTCGCCAGCTCAGATCCTGGGTGCGGACATGGCACCGCTCATCAAGCCATGCTGAGGCGGCGTCCCACATGCCACAGTAGAAGGGCCCACAAGTAAAATATACAACTGTGTACCAGGGGGCTTTGGGGAGAAGAAGAAGAAGAAAGAAGATTGGCAATAGATGTTAGCTCAAGTGCCAATCTTTGAAAAAATAAATAAATAAAATAAAACATAATAAGGGAACTGCCCAACAATCCCTAGCATGTCAGAGGGCCTGATGTAAGTTAGTTTCCTTTTCCTGTTAGTGAACGGTAGTGGGGACAATGAGATGCCACTATACACCATCAGAACGACAAAAATTTTAAAAACTGATGGTATCAGTTGTGGTGAGGATGTGGTACACCTGAAACTCTTATATTTTGTGGATGGAATTGTAAATTGGTGCCGTTTTGGAAAGCTACTTGGCAGCATCTACTGGAGCTAAACCTCCATCTCCCTTGTTAGCCCACAACCCCTCTCCTGGGTATCTGCCCCCAGCATGAGTGAGTGTGTGTCCACCAGAGAGCATGCACACCAACGTGCACAATGTCACTGCAGTTTCATCCACAACAGCCCACAACTGAAAAGATCCAATTATCCGACAACATAGAGTGAGCAAGTAAATCATGGTACATTTCTACAATGGAATACTGCACACCAATGAAAAAGAGCAAACTGTTGATACATATAAGCAACAACATGGATGAATCTTATAGACACAATGTTGAATGGAAGAATGCCAGATCAAAAGAGCACATTCCACCTAATTTCTCTTATGTGAAGATCAATGTAAATTGGTGCAGCCACTATGGAAAACAGTATGGAGGTGCCTCAAAAAATTAAAAATAGAACTACCTTACGATCCAGCAATTCTGCTTCTGGGTATTTATCCAAAGAAAACAAAAACACTAACTTGAATAGACCTATGCACCCTATGTTCATTGCAGCATTATTTACAATAGCCAAGATATAGACAAACTAAACATCCATCAGTGGATGAATGGATAAAGAAGATGAGGTGTACATATATATATATATATATATACACACACACACATACATATACACAATGGACTATATTCATTCATAAAAAAGAATGAAATCTTGGGGCCTGTCCCGTGGCCGAGTGATTAGGTTCGCACGCTCCGCTTCGGTGGCCCAGGGTTTCACCAGTTCGGATCTTAGGCACGGACATGGCACCACTTATCAAGCCATATCGAGGTGGCGTCCCACATAGCACAACCAGAGGCACTCACAACTAGAATATACAACTATGTACTGGGGGCCTTTGGGGAGAAGAAGGAAAAAAAAAGATTGGCAACAGATGTTAGCTCAGGTGCCAATCTTAAAAAGATAAAATAAACACAATGAAATCTTGCCATTCATGACAACGTGGATGGACCTTGAGGACATTGTGCTAAGTGAAATAAGTCAGACAGAGAAAGGCAAATACTGTATAATCTCACTTATATGGAGAACCTCAAAAAATATCCCAGCTCATAGATACAGAGAACAGATTGGCGGTTGCCAGAGGCAGGAAGTAGTGGGCGGGAGAAATGGGTGAAGGGGGTCAAAAGCACAAACTTTCAGTTATAAAATAGTTAAGTCCTAAGAATGCAATGTACAGCATGGTGACTACAGTTAATAACACTGTATTGCATATTTGAAAGTTGCTAAGAGAGTAAGTCTTAAAAGTCTTCATTACAAGAAAAAAAATTTTTGTAACTATGTGTGGTGATGGATATTAACTAGACTTATTGTGGTGATCATTTCGCAACACATACAAATATTGAATCATTACGCTGTACATGAAACTAATATAATGTTATATGTCAATTATACTTCAATAAAATTTTTGTTAAAGATAATAAGCAGGAAAAACTAATCTATAATCATAGAGGCCAGAATAGGGGTTACCTTTGGTGGGGACATTAACTGGGAGGGGACACGAGCTGTCCTTCTGGGGTGCTGGAAATATGACACATCTTGGTCTGATGGTGGTAGCGTGGGTGTTTACCTATGCAGAAGTTCATCAAGCTGTGCAGTTTACTGTATCTCAGTTTACTGTTATAGCTCAATGAAAAGAGTTTAAAAGACCATTAGTGGAAAAATAGATGCTCAAAACAGATCTAAGTGAGGAAGAGCTGGAGGAAGTGTCTGTCGTGCCTGTGTTGCTCAGTAAATATTTATTGAGACGTGCCGTGGCTCACATGTCAAGGATTTCTTTAAACCTACTCACTTGGAGAAAAGAAAAACCAAGATGGATAGTTTTAATTATTCTTTTTCTTTTATTTTTTTGTGAGAAACATTCACTCTGAGCTAACATCTGTTGCCAATCTTCCTCTTTTTTTGCTTGAGGAAGATTAGCACTGAGCTAATATCTGTGCCAATCTTTCTATATTTTATATGTGGGTTGCCACCACAAAATGACTTCACAAACAGTGTAAGTCTGTGCCCGGGATCCAAGCCAGCTTCGGTGGTCCGAAGCAGGGCATGCAAGACTTAACCACTATGTCACGGGGCCAGCCCCTTAATTATTCTTTGGTTTGTGTGTGTGTGTATGTGTGTGTGTGAGGAAGATTGGCCTTGAGCTAACATCTGTTACCATCTTCCTTTTTTTGCTTGAAGATTAGCCCTGAGCTAAGATCTGTGCCAGTCTTCCTCTATTTTGCACGTAGGACGCCACCACAGCGTGGCTGGACGAGCAGTGCGTAGGTCCGCGCCCAGGATCCCAACCTGCAATTCCCAGGCTGCTGAAGCAGAGCGCGTGAACTTGACCACTGCGCCACGGGGCTGGCCCCACCTTAATTATTATTGATGTGCTTTGTTCTGTGGCATATGTCTCACTAACTTCATGTATTAATTCTTTTGTCTCTGAGTCCGTGAATAGCTGATCTGGGGCTGAGCCTAACAACAGTTCTTTCTCTGATGCTGCCTTGACGTTCATTCCATGTTCTCCAGTTTGATAGGTAAGAGTTTTCTCCAAGTACTTGATAGATTCTATCACTGGGTTGTAGCAACACCTGAGATAGTCATTCTCATTGGTATTGTGTTTAAAATAACCTCAAGCCTTGTTCAAAACGCTGATTCCTAGCCCCACCCCATCTCCAAGATTCTGACTCAGAGGCTAGAAGAGGCTCAGGATTTCGTTTCATACAAAAACTCCCAGCACATTCAAATGCAGGTGCACCACAGCACAAATTCTGAAATTCGCTGACCTAAGGGAGGAGATATTTTTTACTATGTGCAGAAAACTTAGCAGCTAGCACCAAAATTCTTTTTAAGAACTGTATTCAGAGAAATTCATTTAAAAAGAGTAGCGCATGGGGCAGACCCTGTGGCGGAGTAGTTATGTTCGTGCGCTCGCTTCATCCGCCCAGGGTTTTGCCGGTTCAGATGCTGGGCACGGACAGGGCACCGCTCATCAGGTCTTGTTGAGGAGGTGTCCCACAGAGCACAACCAGAGGCACTCACAACCAGAATATACAACTATGTGCTGGGGGCTTTGGAGAGAAAAGAAAAAGAAAAGAAAAGAAAAGAAAAAAGATTGGCCATAGATGTTAGCACAGGTGTCAATCTTTTACAAAAAAAAGAATAGCACAGGAAATTCAAAATATAGAAATATTGAATTTGTCAAATTTCAACAAAAAAATTACAAAACTTTCAATTGCAACATTAATACATCAGTTCCAGTTCTGCATGTAAGGAGTTTGGAAGTCAATACTCCAATTCAGCAACAAGCAAATAGCTGAACAGGTTGAAAATGCACCAATTCTTCTTGACTCTGTAAGAGAGGGGAGGACACAGGGCAGACCACTGCCCCCGAGACAGGAGAGTCAGACGGGCAGACACAGGGATGCCAGTCCTACTGGAGCAGAGACTCAGGAGGCCCCACCAGTGCGGGAACCAGTGCTGAGGGAGGAGAGCCTGAACTGGAATTGATGAATTTCTGGAGGTTCAGTGGGCACAACTCTGAGAGTTAAAAACTCTAGGGGCCCCAGTCACAGGGGGCCCCACATTATTGCGAGATTTACCTTCAGGAGTGCTGCCAGGTTCTCACAAAAAATCCCCTCAGGCTTCCAGCAGGAGGAGGGAAAAGGAGCCATTTGAAGCAAGTCAGAGTCCTCTGTTCTTCTTCCCAAGGGCCGCCCTCAGGGGAAACTGTATTATCAGAGTCTAACTGCCCTGGGCAAGGGAAATACCCAACTCCAGCCCACTCCAGCCATCCTGCCCCACTTGAGGGGGAGGAAAAAACTGAGAAACACTTAACTAGTTCCCAGTCCAGAAGCGTGGGCTCACTGAAAGACTGCGACCCAACCCTAGGACAATAGAACCCCTCCCTCCCCCCACATCTCACCAGCAAGTCACTAAAGGCCCAGTTACAAGAGCTCCTTTTACCCAATACACCACATCCAGCTATCAAGAAAAAATCACAAGGCATACCAAAAGGCAAAACACAGTTTGAAGAGACAGAGCAAACATCAGACCCAAACGTGGCAGGGATATTGGAATTATCAGACTGGGAACTTAAACCAACCATGCTGAATATGCTCAGGGCTCTATGGATAAAGCAGACAGTGCGCAAGAACAGATGGTGACGTAAGCAGAGAGATGGAAATGCTAAGAGAGAACAAATCAATGCTAGACATGAAAAACACTGGAACAGAAGGAGACAATGCCTTTGATGGGGTTAGCAGTAGAATGGATATGGTTGAGAAAAGAATCTTCGAGCAAGAGGATTCAATAGAATCCTCAAAAATCAAAAAGTAGAGAACAGACTGAAAAAAAAAACAAAACAGAACATCCAAGTACTGAGGGACAACTAGAAAAGGGGTGACATATGTGTTTGGAATACCAGAAGGAGAAGACAGAGGAAGGAACAGATGAAATATCTGAAACAATAATGAGTGAGAATTTCTCCACATTAATGTCAGACACCAAGCAGAGATCCAAGAAACTCAGAGAACAGCAAGCTGGATAAACCCAACAACAAGAACAACTAAAACACACCTAGGCATGTACAGAAAATCAAAGATAAAGGAAAAATGCTGAAAGAAGCCAGAGGGAAAAAATACCTTAGCTACAGAGGAACAAAGATGAGAATCACATCTGACTCCTCCTCAGAACCCATGCAAACAAGAAGAGAGTGGAGGGAAATATTTAACATGTTGAGAGAAAAAAACTGCCAACCCCAAATTCTGCACCCTGTGATATCATCCTTCAAAGGTGAAAGAGAAATAAAGACCTTCTCAAACAAAAATCGAAGGAATTTATTGGTAGTAGGCCTGCCTTGCAAGAAATGCTGAAAGTAGTTCTTTAGAGAGAAGGGAAATCATATAGGTCAGAAATTCCCATCTATGTAAAGAAAGGAAGAGCATTACAGAAGGAACAAGGAAGGTAAAGCAAGATTAATAACGACACGTGAAGTTTAAAGTCTTGCAAAAACTGACACTGAAGGTTCCCTCTCTGGGAACACACTGAGTTCACAGTGAGACTCCAAGACTGAGGAATTTGCCACTTGTGAATTCCCACAAGGAGCTCACCCCCAGGGAGTGCTGACCCCTCTGCACACTCCCGGCAAGGACAGGCTGGGCCCGAAGCACCGCTGAAACTCTGGTCTGGAGACTCCATGGAGGGTGCTGAGGCAGACCAGCCTGGAAGGAGAAACACTCCTGCTCTGACCCGTTTGCGGCTTCTCTGAGGAGCACCCACTTCCAGTGGCTATGTGGCCTCTGCTCAGAGTGAATCCTGGGGACAGCTGGATGCGCCCTCCATCCTTCAGGGCTCTTACCTTGGACAGCCTCCTTGAAGAATGAAAACCAGCCTTCACTGCTGACTCCCACGACCAAGGAGCAGAAAACAATGGCAGTGAAAAGCTTCATTGTGCTGAAGTGAAAGACACAGAGGGCCGGAGAATCACAACCAAGGTAGACACATGTTTTGGGATTCTGAATTTCAAAGACAGCCTAGTTCCCAATTTCCATTTGTTTTTATTAGGATCATTACTGTAGGAAAGATCGAAATGGGTTTTAGGATGAAGCATAAACCCTTAATTCTCAGCCCAGATCTCTAAAGAAAATAAGAAGTTCCCAAAGTTTTACCGGTTTGTGGCCAATTTGTCACTCAATAAAGCAGATTAGAGTCGATCAATAAGCATTTCCTGAGGTCCTACTCTGTCCAGCATTGACCTCATAATGGGTAGAAAACACAACTTCTCCCCAGTCAGAATTTACCAAAAAGTGAGAAAAAGATCTCGAAGGAGAAAAACAAGAGAATTACTCCCCAGAAGAAAGCCTCACCTGTGGCCGTTTCTCCAGCTGAAATTCAGTCGCTGGTGTCTCTCCTGGCTTTGGCATTAGTGGGAAGAGAAGTCTTAAGTCCAACAATGTGCCTTGGTAAAGTCCATCTTGCTCAATTCTTCTGTGTAAATAAAAAATTAGCATATTGAATAAAACTATTTTCCTTATCCTCAAGTAGTTTCTTTCAAGTGGAGTCATTCAAGGCATTTGTTTTCTGGCAGATTTTCCTAATTGCCACATTTGCTCTCTTTTTAGTTTCCTACATTACAGGAGAAACTTGCATTTGCAAAATCAGCCGTGAGAGGACAGGGCCCTTTCTCCACTTCCTCCGCTGTGTGTTTTTCCAGTCTCACCCCTGTTTGGAAAAGGATCTTCCCAAAAAATTACACATGGATTTCATGCTCTAAGAGGGGATCCATATTATTAGCAAAGGGGATGTTAGCTTCTCTCTTGGGGCTTCTCTCTAAGGCATGTGAGGACACAGGACAAGCAAGACTTGTCAGCTTGACCAGCCATGGAATGAAGTAATGATTCTGGGAGAACCAAAGAAGGCAGGCAATTAAAGCAGGGTCTTCTAGGCAGCAGATCTCATATTGATAAAAACTGTGTATGCATGTGTATATGCAAACATGCATCGTTCTGCACTCTCTTTTTGTAACTTAACGTATCTTGAAGGTCCTTCCATATCATGTTTGTGGCTCTTTTTATACATTGTATGGATGGACCGTAATTTATACAGTATTGGTGGCCATTTGGCTTTTACCAGTCTTTCGTTAATGCAAATAATCCCACATTTGTTAACCTTGTACATATGTATACAAATATATCCCTAAGATAAATTCCTAAACGAGGAATTAAAGTGCAAAAAAGTATGATACTTTATATATGTTTATATAAGTTGCAAACTGCCTTCCCTGGGGGCTCTATCAATCTTCACTCCCCCAGAAAAGTGTGAGCATCTGTCCCACATGATCTCCCACTGGGATACTGACAACTTTTTGGTCTTCGAAATTTTGGCAGGTAAATTATAACTCGGTGTAATTTACTTTGCCTTTCTCTTATTATGAGTTCGGTTTCACATCTTCTCTCGTGTTTAAGAGCTATTTGTATTTTTTTAGGAAATGTGAACTCATATCTTGCATTTTAATTTAATTTAATTTTCTTATTGCTTTGTTGCATTTTCTAATTTAACATTTTGTAAGAACTTCTGCATATAGGAAAAATTAGAACTTTATCTGTGAGTTACAAATATTTTTCCAGCTTTTAATTTATCTTTCGATTAGGGTGTCTCATTTTGTTCTCAAAATTTCTTTATGTTCTTGTGGAAATTTTGTGCTAAATTTAGAAAGGATTTCCCTGCTTTGACTTACAAAAGCATTTTCCCATGGTTTCTCCAGGAATAATTATACCTTCATTATTTATTTTTAAATATGTAGTATATTTAGAATTTGCCCTAATATCATACATGAAGTACCTTTTCCAGTTTATTTTTTTAAGATGGCCACCCAGTTGTCCAGTTCCATTCACGGAATAGTCCCTGTTTACCTGCTAGTTTGATGCTCAGCTTTTATCATGAACTGAGTCAGCGGACGCATTTGTGTCAGTGGGTCAGCATGTGCGAGTCAGGGCTACGCTGCTGCGCTTACGGAGGCTGTATTCAATGTATGAAATGCCTTCACTGCGCTTCTTTTTCAGAAGAAGGAGTTGGGTTTTTTCCTATGATTTCTTCTATGTTTTTATTTTTGTATTCGGAAACACGATTGATTTTTTCTGCAATAATCTGTGGCTCAGCCAGCGATCCTAACTCTCCCCTTGCCTGTGGCGGTGTTTCAGTTGATGTCCGGGGTGTCCGGGAGTCCCGTCCCACACCTGCCCTTCTCTCTCCCAGCCGCTCTGCTTAGTCCTCCAGGCCGCTCTTTCTCTGCAACCACATTGATGAGACTGGCAAGGACTCCACGCTGCAGGTCCAAAGGTCGGTTTCTCAACCACTGGCAGCATTTGACACTACTGAGCAATAGCTCTGTCATTTGGGATTCTGGAACACCACACTCTCCTAGTTTTCCTCTTTCCACAGCAGCTGTTGCTTCTCAGTCTGTTTTGCTGAATCAGCTCCTCCTCCGGACTTCTAATGGATGGAGACCCCTCTGCTGAGCCTTCACCTCTTCTCTTCTCAGTTCCATTCGCATCCTGAGGGAGCTCGGCCAGGCCTTCGAGCACGGGCTCCACAGGGCCATGGTCTTGTCTGAGATGCTGTTCACACCACACCCTATTGCCTGAAACAGTGTCTGGGACACAATTAGTAATTATTAAATATTTGCTGAATGAAGGCATGGAAAAACTTTTCTGAATGTTAAATAGTTCCTGATTCAAATGTCATGTATAAAAATGACAAGTAGATCGATATGGCTATAGCATGAGACACATGAGCTGAAGTCGTAAAACATAAGACTGAAAATATTAGATATACAGACCAACTGAAAATAAGTAAATCGCAAATATTGTGAAGTGGAGGGAGGCAGAAGATATGTTACATGAGCTGAATTCCTTGCATTTTATAAGGGGAGCCCATTGATGCAGTTGTTAATGCTGATAAATTAAAATATAGAAATATAAGCTTACTATTTTGAGCTAATAATAAAAGAAATGATAATGGGAAGTATAATCAGGGGTGGCCTCTGGAGAACGGGAGTCATGGAGACTGCCACTTTGTATATGTTTCTCTATCATTTGGAAAGAAGTTCCAGATGTGAATGCATTATGTTAGCATAAAGAAAACAAGCAAAAAAAATCAGGTCAGGTCATGGCGAACTTTCAATCACCCTATGATAGGCTTTTCTTTAGTTACGAAGCCTCACAATGCAAGCTCACATTGCTTGACATTGCTACCCAGGTCCCCAGTTGTCAACCGTATGCTCCAGAACAGTGATTACTTGCTAGGAGGTGGACCAGATGGGGTGGGATGGGCGAGGCTGGTGTGTGGGCGGAAGTGGGGCAAATGCTGGGAAACATCTTGGTGAGGGGTCACGTCTCAAACAGCCCTGGCCTCTGAATTGCCCACCGGGTCTACACGGGAAATTGCAAGTTCTGTCCAGTGTCTTGATAAGCCTTGCTTGGTCACCGCCCCTCACTCCAGCTCCTGTAGGCATCTCCCGATTTAGAGGACAGGGAAGTGTCCTCTGGCATCACTCGATCACAGAAAGGCTCTCGCTCTCCACTCCGGCCAGAAGAATGGAAGAAGGGTCAGGATATATAGCAAGAACTGCCCTATTTCCAAGGCCAGTGATGGTGTTTGCTCTAAGTTCCCGTCCCCTCTTTCTACTTTGGGGTGCTACCTGCAGGGGGTCATGGTGTGTCCTTCAGGAAAAGGCAGGAGACTGAAGCTCCCCATTAGCACCTTTGGTGATGGCAGCTCCGACTGTGGTCGATCCGAATGGGGTCAGCCAGAACCTTTCTCCCTTCTGATTCATCACCTCATATTCTCCCCTTCATTGAACCGTTCAAATCTGCAGGCATGGAGAGGATGCCGCCTCTTACAGGAATTTAGGGAGCAAGGGAACATGCTGGCATTGCTTCCCGGAGACGAACTGCTGTTAACCCAGGTTTCATTGTTTCACTGGCTTTTCAAAGTTCTTTTCTCTTGTGAATCTGGCAGAGTCCCAGGAGGAAACAGCCCAAACTGGGATGAGTGAGGAGTGTTTCATGAGGGGACCGAGTATTTGCAAAGCTGGGCAGGATTAAGGAAAAGTGACAAAGCATGGTGAAGCAGCCTAAGGCAAGCAGAAGTGAAGCACTGTCCACCCCCAGGCTTGAAGGGACCAGGGAAGGAGCAGCTACTCAGAGAGTATGTGACATGAGAATGGATATTAGGGGCAGTCTCTGCGTTTGCTGATTATCTCTCGCATTCTGTGTTCACATGAAGATTTTTCGGGGGCTCCTCAGAAATGATGAACGCTGCAGCCGAGAACGGTGGGAAATCCTTGGACAGGGCTCCAGGAGACCAGAGATGGTATTGGATCTGCTCTTCACGGTGACATCTCAGGAAAATCCCTCCGACTCCTTAGGCCTCAGCTTCTTCTGTGTTAAGTGAGGATATCACAATAGACGGTCCCTAAGGAGCGTGCAAGATGCTGGGGATACAGTAGTGACCAACAACAGGTGTGACTGGGTCCTCATGGAGCTTCCAATTTGATAAGGAATACAAATACACCCCACCCTAGTAACATATTTATAAATGGTCAGGTGTGTGAGTGGAGATAGCAGAGGTTCTGGTTTTCCTCCTACAGCCTTTTCTGGCCAATCTGGGCTGTGGGGTCTTGTCTCTCTAACAGAGCGCACGATGGATGATTCTGTCTTTGTTTCCTCTCTGTGCCCCGCAGGAGGACGCATCCTCTTCCCACTTGGAGGTCTTCTGCCTGTGTGAGTCCTCTGGATTCTGGAGACTTTGTGAGGCAGGAAAGGGCTCCTGGATTCTGCTGTCTGCCCCTAAACACCTTCTACTCACCTCTCCTTTTTCGCTATTTGACTGGCTTCTCTTGCCCTCTCTGGGTTTCTGGAGTTTGCTTGTGTTACATGATTTTTTAATCCATAATTTTGACGGCCATCTTGGATTCGACTTGGGAATTCCTTCTCTGCTTTTCTCCCGTCCACGTGTAATTGACACTACAGTGTGGCAGGTGTGCAGGTCTGGTCAGAAGTGTAGACGCTGAGGGAGCCCTGCTGGGTTCAGATCCACGCTGTATGAGACTAGGAGCAAACCGCTCACCTTTCCTGTACTCCAATTCCATGCTCTGTAAACTGGGGATAATACCAGTTCTCACCTCACAGGGCTCTTGAGGGGATTGAAGGAGGCAATACGGGATAAGCCGTCAAGTGGCCGCAGTTACTGCCCCAGCCTGAGCTCCTCATCTCCCTCCAGCTGAATTCTGCATGAGCATCTCCCTTCACACTCCAAGCCCTGCACTTTTTCCACTTCCCCGCACAGATCCCTCTCACACTGAAACTTAGCTCAGCGGCGCAAACTCTACTGGAGATCTCCTGGGAGGGAGAACGGAGCGGGTTTGCACTGCACACGCCACAGCAGCCCACGTAACAGCCCCCAGAGACATTCCTGAACCTCAAGCAGCTCTTCTCAGTGGCCCTCGGCCCTCACCCTCGCTTACTCTTCCTCCCTTGTATTCCGCTCAGCCCCAAACCTGCCTCCAACTTGTGCACCAAAACGATTCTAGGTGCTCAGCAAAGCTGTGTTGCATCCTCGCTTCAAAGGCACATCAGGACCAGCTTAAGTAATTTGGGCACACGTGAGGAATTCTTCTAAACACACACAGAGCTCTCCAAGGAAAGAGTCACCATGAGTGAAATTTTCCTCATCCATTACACACATGTGTTCTAGTGTCTTTAATTGTGTTTTCATTTTTTTTGTATTTAACCCAAATCTTTCACTTTGTTAGCCTCCTCATTCATGGAATAAGTATTTATTGAGGACACACTGTGTGCCGCATACAGATCTAGGCACTGGGGATGTATATAAAAAGTGCTGCTGTGTCCGTAGAGCTCACACACTGAGCCATTTCCAGCCCACCTTGCCTGGCCATCCTCACACCTGTCCTAGCAAGAGGTCACATTCCCCTCATGTCCCTAAAGCATGATCTTCTTTCTCCTCGGTGGCTGGGTCACTCTTAGTGATGAGGGTGGGCTGTGGGCATCTCTGTGTCTTCCTGAATTCCTGCACCTGTTAGGAAATTTTTGGCCCAGAACAGAAGGAATGCTTGGGCCCATAGCCCTCTCCTGGTCTCTCAGATCCTATCCCAGACTTTTCTCTTCCTTCTTCAGGAAATTCTGGGGACGTGACATAACCTCTGGACAGTCAGTGGTGTGGCGGTGGAGTATGATTGGACTACAGAACATCCGCATGTCAGTAGAGGGTCCGTGGTGCAGCAGAGAAAGCCCAGGATTTTAGAGTCAGAGAGAACTGGATTTTGATCCAGGTTCCAGGTCTCCAAGGCTATGCGGCCTTTGGTAAGGATCTTAATCTCCGCAAGCCTCCATTTCCATCCTGTGACATGGGGACAGCAATTCCCACGTCACAGGGTGGCCGTGAGAGTCAGTGATCATACAGCAGGTGCTCACATCTTGTTTCGGTTTCCAGTGGAGGGTTTCTGAGCACACATCTAACCATCTCAGCCTGGGGGACTGAATTCACACCAGTGAATGGACGTGACCAGGCCCCACCTCAAACTTTTAACATGGAGACCCTCATCCGGGCCTTGCTGATAGTCGTCATCACCCTGGTCGGGCTGCCCAGAAACACGGTTGTCATCTAGCTCCTGGGCTTCCACATGCGGAGGTCTGCCTTCTCTATCTACGTTGCAACCTGGCTGCAGTCAGCTTCCTCTTCCACTGTTGCCAGATTACACGTTCCCTGGAGGAACTCATCACCTCCTTCCATTCCATCTCCATCTCTTTCCCTAGCTTTTTCACCACTGTGGTGAACTTTGCCCACATCGCAGACCTGAGCCTTCTCAGCATCATTAGCACCGAGCACTGCCTGTCCACCCTGTGCCCCATCTGGTACCTCTGCCACCATGGCAGACACATATCAAGTGTCATGTGTGCCCTGCTCTGGGCCCTGTCCCTGCTGCTGAATGTTCTGGAAGGAAACTACTGTGGCTTCCTGTCTAGGGATTGTGACCATGTTTGGTATTAGGTATTTGATTTCATCTCTGCTTATTTTCCTTTTTTTTTTGGTGAGGAAGGTTTTCCCTGAGCTGACATCTGTGCTGATCTTCTTCTTCTATTTTGCATGTGGGACTCCACCACAGCCTGGCTTAATGAGCAGTGTGTAGATCTGCATCCAGGATCCAAACCTGCAAACCCCGGGCCACCAAAGCAGAGCATATGAACTTAACCACTACGCCACCTGGCTGGCCCCTTTGCTTATTTTCTTACTGGTGCTTCTCTCTGGGTCCAGCCCGGCCCTGCTGCTCAGGATCCTCTGTAGCTCCCGGCAGATGCAGCTGACCAGGCTCTGCATGGTCATCCTGCTCACAGTGCTGGTCTTCCTCCTCTGCGGCCTGCCCTTTGGCTTCAATGGTTTCTGCTGGATTCAGAAGGACTCCAACATGTTCTCAAGTTATCTTGGAAGGACTGGGGTGAACCTGCCTGGCATTAAGAGCAGTGCCAACCCCAGCATCTCCTCTTTTGTTGGTTCCTTTAGGCATCAGAGGCTGCAGCGGCAGACCCTCAGGCTGGTTCTCCAGGGAGCTTTGGAGGACACGACTGAGGTGAAGAGAAGTGGAGGAAGCTTTCCTCAGGAACCCAGGGTGATGTCGGGAAGCAGTTTCATGAGGTGATTCTGGATCAAGCAGGGTTCAGTCAGAAGTAGGACTTATAGAAGATTCTATACATAATTGTGAATGGTTTGACCCTACACCACTGTTGTGGGTGCTGGTCGAGTTGTCTCTGTAATGCTGTTGTCTGTTTGTCTGATACCAGAGCTTGATGTCTGCAGGGAAAACTCGAACCCAGGAGCATGAGCTAAAACCCGTGAGAACCAGCCAGAACTCTTGACAATCTCTCTCAGTGCATGCACTTTTGATGATGCAGGAGTTCTGTGGGAGAAGTTGGCTCCCTTCCTCATGGAGCTAAACACACCCCTGGTGCAGGAGTCAGAGAAGCTGAAGGAGGATCCAAAGGAAGGTGGAGCAGCTGCAGCTGCCTCACGCCGCAGAGAAGCCACAATGTGCACGAACATCCTGGTGTCCTTGCACCAGCCTTCCACACGTGAAAACAGTATCTCTCCTGCACGTTTCCAACCACCAAATCTCGTGTAAAATGTAACTTGATGCCCCCCCCCAACCAGAAACGTTAAAGGAAGGGAATTCTGGGGAATGTAGTTCAGTCTAGCCAAGTCAACACTTTCATACCCATGACAGTCTACCCCTTGTCAGCTTGGCACCTGTAACCACCTCCCCAAACCACAGTTCATTGCAAATAAAGACAACAGCGAAGGCACCTTCTCCCTAACATGATACACCTACCCCACATACTCATGAAACATACCGTCGTTTCCCCCAAGGGGACACGAAGTCTCCTTTTCAGCTCTGGGTGATGCTTATTTGTCTTCTAGTGGGTCACTCTCCCCTTTTGAAATTCTGTAACTTAAACACTGAGTCACACAGTTAACTACTGTTAGTACCCATTCTGTACGATGGTAAGGGATTAGGAGAAGAGAAGAAAAGAATATTTGGGCAACGTATATACAAGCACATTCACAGCACAGAACTACTCATACCCGTTACATCCTTGGCAGTTGGTCACACGGCTGTTGCTGGTATTTACACCTACCTTCTTCCACCGCCGATTCCACCTCACCCTCACCTCAGCTAGTTGTGGTTCCTTGCCTGTAGGGGTGACCCAAACTTTCATTCCTCAGCAGTCTGGGCCGTTGCCGGCCCCTACTGCTCTGCTCTGGGGTCACAGAGATGTGGCTTTGAGTACTAACCTGCCCATCGGTATGGACAACTTTCTTGAGATAATAATCCTCCTCATGAGCATTGAGTGGGACAGTGCCTGTTAAACACACACTGAGCGCAGCCTCTCCAGGGCTGCCTTCCTCAGGGGCCTTCACCCCGTGCCCGTGGAGCTTTGTTAACTCTGGGCTCCGGGACCGTTCCCACTCTTGAACAATCCCACTTCAGCAGAGACTGCAAGCAGTGCAGGTAATGTCTAAATTTGTTTGATCGCTGCACTTCATAGGGACCAAAAGGATGTATTAAATGTTTTTGACAACTCTCTTCCTAGATGTCCTACAATTTCTGTCTCAAAGCAATTAAAAGAATTGCAGTTCAGACTATCCCAGAAGGGGGAGCCATCCCTAATTTTGACAAGACGTATAATATCTTCCTAGCTTAACCCAGAGCCTGTCACAGAGTATACACAGCAAACAGTTGTCAAATATTTATTGAATAAATGACTTAGTAAATAAATAATTGAGGCAATGAAATTTTAGTCCAAGCCTGTGCTAAATCTCTATTTAGCAGATTTAGGTCAGCTATCTTTAAGGTCATTATTTTTACCAATTTCATCAGAAAAATTAACTACAAAATTTCTGGTTTGTGGTAGGGTTCTTCATGCCGTTTCCTTTCCATGCTCTCTGTCATAGTCCCAGGCACAAGCCTTCCATGGCCTCCCTGGGCTTTGCCCCGATTCTCCCTCTCTGGGGGGCTCTCTCTTCCCTCGGGGCAGGTTTTCAATGATTATTACATCTGGACCACCTGTTCTTGGAGGGCAGGGCCACATCAGCGTCACCCGTACATTCCTAAATGCTTCACGATGTGTATCTTACTAATTTAGTTACACATCCATATTTTAGATTGTCATATAAAATGACATTTATTCAGAATACTACATTTTCTAATTATTATTTTTAAATTGAGGTGGCTTTAGACTGAGCGTTTGTGTCCCCCTAAGTATCATACGTTGAACCATAGTACCTAACATGACGGTTTTGAAGTGGAGCCTTTGGGAGGTGATTAGGTCATAAGGGTGGAGCCCTAGTGAATAGGATTAGCCCTTTCCTAGGAGACCCCAGAGATCGCCCTGTCCCTTCTACCATGTGAGGACACAGTGGTGAGATGGCCATCTGTGACAAGGAAGTGGGTTCTCATCAGACACCGAATCTGCAAGCACCTTGATCTTGGACTCCCGAGCCACCAGTGAGAAAGACATTTCTGTTGTTTATAAGCCACCCAGTCAGTGGTATTTTGTTATAGCAGCCTGAACTAAGAGAAAGGTCTACCGTATATACCATGAAATTTCACACCCTGACATTTATGTGAATATGAGTTTTGGTAAATCAATACATCCGTGCAACCCATGCCCTCAGAGAGATGTGGAACATTTCCATCATGTCAGAAATGCCCTCGTACCCCTTCCTGGGCAATGCCCTCTGCCCCAGAGGCAGCAACTGCTCTGTCACTGTTAAATATTGGTTTTCCCTATTCTTGAACTTCATGTAAATGGAATCACACAGTACGCACTCATGTGTAAGGCTTCTTTTGCTCAGTACGGTAATTTGAGAGACTTTCATGTTCATGTGCTCCCTTTTACTGCTGAGGAGAAGTCCACTGTATGGACACAGCACAGGTTATCCATTCTTCAAATGATGGACATTTGAGTTGTTTCCGGTTTGAGGCTACTAAAATAAATCTGCTTTGAACGTTCATATGCAAGAGTTTTTATGGACATGTGT
>NW_025795708.1:0-17867 GCF_021613505.1 Equus quagga
ACACATGTCCATAAAAACTCTTGCATATGAACGTTCAAAGCAGATTTATTTTAGTAGCCTCAAACCGGAAACAACTCAAATGTCCATCATTTGAAGAATGGATAACCTGTGCTGTGTCCATACAGTGGACTTCTCCTCAGCAGTAAAAGGGAGCACATGAACATGAAAGTCTCTCAAATTACCGTACTGAGCAAAAGAAGCCTTACACATGAGTGCGTACTGTGTGATTCCATTTACATGAAGTTCAAGAATAGGGAAAACCAATATTTAACAGTGACAGAGCAGTTGCTGCCTCTGGGGCAGAGGGCATTGCCCAGGAAGGGGTACGAGGGCATTTCTGACATGATGGAAATGTTCCACATCTCTCTGAGGGCATGGGTTGCACGGATGTATTGATTTACCAAAACTCATATTCACATAAATGTCAGGGTGTGAAATTTCATGGTATATACGGTAGACCTTTCTCTTAGTTCAGGCTGCTATAACAAAATACCACTGACTGGGTGGCTTATAAACAACAGAAATGTCTTTCTCACTGGTGGCTCGGGAGTCCAAGATCAAGGTGCTTGCAGATTCGGTGTCTGATGAGAACCCACTTCCTTGTCACAGATGGCCATCTCACCACTGTGTCCTCACATGGTAGAAGGGACAGGGCGATCTCTGGGGTCTCCTAGGAAAGGGCTAATCCTATTCACTAGGGCTCCACCCTTATGACCTAATCACCTCCCAAAGGCTCCACTTCAAAACCGTCATGTTAGGTACTATGGTTCAACGTATGATACTTAGGGGGACACAAACGCTCAGTCTAAAGCCACCTCAATTTAAAAATAATAATTAGAAAATGTAGTATTCTGAATAAATGTCATTTTATATGACAATCTAAAATATGGATGTGTAACTAAATTAGTAAGATACACATCGTGAAGCATTTAGGAATGTACGGGTGACGCTGATGTGGCCCTGCCCTCCAAGAACAGGTGGTCCAGATGTAATAATCATTGAAAACCTGCCCCGAGGGAAGAGAGAGCCCCCCAGAGAGGGAGAATCGGGGCAAAGCCCAGGGAGGCCATGGAAGGCTTGTGCCTGGGACTATGACAGAGAGCATGGAAAGGAAACGGCATGAAGAACCCTACCACAAACCAGAAATTTTGTAGTTAATTTTTCTGATGAAATTGGTAAAAATAATGACCTTAAAGATAGCTGACCTAAATCTGCTAAATAGAGATTTAGCACAGGCTTGGACTAAAATTTCATTGCCTCAATTATTTATTTACTAAGTCATTTATTCAATAAATATTTGACAACTGTTTGCTGTGTATACTCTGTGACAGGCTCTGGGTTAAGCTAGGAAGATATTATACGTCTTGTCAAAATTAGGGATGGCTCCCCCTTCTGGGATAGTCTGAACTGCAATTCTTTTAATTGCTTTGAGACAGAAATTGTAGGACATCTAGGAAGAGAGTTGTCAAAAACATTTAATACATCCTTTTGGTCCCTATGAAGTGCAGCGATCAAACAAATTTAGACATTACCTGCACTGCTTGCAGTCTCTGCTGAAGTGGGATTGTTCAAGAGTGGGAACGGTCCCGGAGCCCAGAGTTAACAAAGCTCCACGGGCACGGGGTGAAGGCCCCTGAGGAAGGCAGCCCTGGAGAGGCTGCGCTCAGTGTGTGTTTAACAGGCACTGTCCCACTCAATGCTCATGAGGAGGATTATTATCTCAAGAAAGTTGTCCATACCGATGGGCAGGTTAGTACTCAAAGCCACATCTCTGTGACCCCAGAGCAGAGCAGTAGGGGCCGGCAACGGCCCAGACTGCTGAGGAATGAAAGTTTGGGTCACCCCTACAGGCAAGGAACCACAACTAGCTGAGGTGAGGGTGAGGTGGAATCGGCGGTGGAAGAAGGTAGGTGTAAATACCAGCAACAGCCGTGTGACCAACTGCCAAGGATGTAACGGGTATGAGTAGTTCTGTGCTGTGAATGTGCTTGTATATACGTTGCCCAAATATTCTTTTCTTCTCTTCTCCTAATCCCTTACCATCGTACAGAATGGGTACTAACAGTAGTTAACTGTGTGACTCAGTGTTTAAGTTACAGAATTTCAAAAGGGGAGAGTGACCCACTAGAAGACAAATAAGCATCACCCAGAGCTGAAAAGGAGACTTCGTGTCCCCTTGGGGGAAACGACGGTATGTTTCATGAGTATGTGGGGTAGGTGTATCATGTTAGGGAGAAGGTGCCTTCGCTGTTGTCTTTATTTGCAATGAACTGTGGTTTGGGGAGGTGGTTACAGGTGCCAAGCTGACAAGGGGTAGACTGTCATGGGTATGAAAGTGTTGACTTGGCTAGACTGAACTACATTCCCCAGAATTCCCTTCCTTTAACGTTTCTGGTTGGGGGGGGGCATCAAGTTACATTTTACACGAGATTTGGTGGTTGGAAACGTGCAGGAGAGATACTGTTTTCACGTGTGGAAGGCTGGTGCAAGGACACCAGGATGTTCGTGCACATTGTGGCTTCTCTGCGGCGTGAGGCAGCTGCAGCTGCTCCACCTTCCTTTGGATCCTCCTTCAGCTTCTCTGACTCCTGCACCAGGGGTGTGTTTAGCTCCATGAGGAAGGGAGCCAACTTCTCCCACAGAACTCCTGCATCATCAAAAGTGCATGCACTGAGAGAGATTGTCAAGAGTTCTGGCTGGTTCTCACGGGTTTTAGCTCATGCTCCTGGGTTCGAGTTTTCCCTGCAGACATCAAGCTCTGGTATCAGACAAACAGACAACAGCATTACAGAGACAACTCGACCAGCACCCACAACAGTGGTGTAGGGTCAAACCATTCACAATTATGTATAGAATCTTCTATAAGTCCTACTTCTGACTGAACCCTGCTTGATCCAGAATCACCTCATGAAACTGCTTCCCGACATCACCCTGGGTTCCTGAGGAAAGCTTCCTCCACTTCTCTTCACCTCAGTCGTGTCCTCCAAAGCTCCCTGGAGAACCAGCCTGAGGGTCTGCCGCTGCAGCCTCTGATGCCTAAAGGAACCAACAAAAGAGGAGATGCTGGGGTTGGCACTGCTCTTAATGCCAGGCAGGTTCACCCCAGTCCTTCCAAGATAACTTGAGAACATGTTGGAGTCCTTCTGAATCCAGCAGAAACCATTGAAGCCAAAGGGCAGGCCGCAGAGGAGGAAGACCAGCACTGTGAGCAGGATGACCATGCAGAGCCTGGTCAGCTGCATCTGCCGGGAGCTACAGAGGATCCTGAGCAGCAGGGCCGGGCTGGACCCAGAGAGAAGCACCAGTAAGAAAATAAGCAAAGGGGCCAGCCAGGTGGCGTAGTGGTTAAGTTCATATGCTCTGCTTTGGTGGCCCGGGGTTTGCAGGTTTGGATCCTGGATGCAGATCTACACACTGCTCATTAAGCCAGGCTGTGGTGGAGTCCCACATGCAAAATAGAAGAAGAAGATCAGCACAGATGTCAGCTCAGGGAAAACCTTCCTCACCAAAAAAAAAAGGAAAATAAGCAGAGATGAAATCAAATACCTAATACCAAACATGGTCACAATCCCTAGACAGGAAGCCACAGTAGTTTCCTTCCAGAACATTCAGCAGCAGGGACAGGGCCCAGAGCAGGGCACACATGACACTTGATATGTGTCTGCCATGGTGGCAGAGGTACCAGATGGGGCACAGGGTGGACAGGCAGTGCTCGGTGCTAATGATGCTGAGAAGGCTCAGGTCTGCGATGTGGGCAAAGTTCACCACAGTGGTGAAAAAGCTAGGGAAAGAGATGGAGATGGAATGGAAGGAGGTGATGAGTTCCTCCAGGGAACGTGTAATCTGGCAACAGTGGAAGAGGAAGCTGACTGCAGCCAGGTTGCAACGTAGATAGAGAAGGCAGACCTCCGCATGTGGAAGCCCAGGAGCTAGATGACAACCGTGTTTCTGGGCAGCCCGACCAGGGTGATGACGACTATCAGCAAGGCCCGGATGAGGGTCTCCATGTTAAAAGTTTGAGGTGGGGCCTGGTCACGTCCATTCACTGGTGTGAATTCAGTCCCCCAGGCTGAGATGGTTAGATGTGTGCTCAGAAACCCTCCACTGGAAACCGAAACAAGATGTGAGCACCTGCTGTATGATCACTGACTCTCACGGCCACCCTGTGACGTGGGAATTGCTGTCCCCATGTCACAGGATGGAAATGGAGGCTTGCGGAGATTAAGATCCTTACCAAAGGCCGCATAGCCTTGGAGACCTGGAACCTGGATCAAAATCCAGTTCTCTCTGACTCTAAAATCCTGGGCTTTCTCTGCTGCACCACGGACCCTCTACTGACATGCGGATGTTCTGTAGTCCAATCATACTCCACCGCCACACCACTGACTGTCCAGAGGTTATGTCACGTCCCCAGAATTTCCTGAAGAAGGAAGAGAAAAGTCTGGGATAGGATCTGAGAGACCAGGAGAGGGCTATGGGCCCAAGCATTCCTTCTGTTCTGGGCCAAAAATTTCCTAACAGGTGCAGGAATTCAGGAAGACACAGAGATGCCCACAGCCCACCCTCATCACTAAGAGTGACCCAGCCACCGAGGAGAAAGAAGATCATGCTTTAGGGACATGAGGGGAATGTGACCTCTTGCTAGGACAGGTGTGAGGATGGCCAGGCAAGGTGGGCTGGAAATGGCTCAGTGTGTGAGCTCTACGGACACAGCAGCACTTTTTATATACATCCCCAGTGCCTAGATCTGTATGCGGCACACAGTGTGTCCTCAATAAATACTTATTCCATGAATGAGGAGGCTAACAAAGTGAAAGATTTGGGTTAAATACAAAAAAAATGAAAACACAATTAAAGACACTAGAACACATGTGTGTAATGGATGAGGAAAATTTCACTCATGGTGACTCTTTCCTTGGAGAGCTCTGTGTGTGTTTAGAAGAATTCCTCACGTGTGCCCAAATTACTTAAGCTGGTCCTGATGTGCCTTTGAAGCGAGGATGCAACACAGCTTTGCTGAGCACCTAGAATCGTTTTGGTGCACAAGTTGGAGGCAGGTTTGGGGCTGAGCGGAATACAAGGGAGGAAGAGTAAGCGAGGGTGAGGGCCGAGGGCCACTGAGAAGAGCTGCTTGAGGTTCAGGAATGTCTCTGGGGGCTGTTACGTGGGCTGCTGTGGCGTGTGCAGTGCAAACCCGCTCCGTTCTCCCTCCCAGGAGATCTCCAGTAGAGTTTGCGCCGCTGAGCTAAGTTTCAGTGTGAGAGGGATCTGTGCGGGGAAGTGGAAAAAGTGCAGGGCTTGGAGTGTGAAGGGAGATGCTCATGCAGAATTCAGCTGGAGGGAGATGAGGAGCTCAGGCTGGGGCAGTAACTGCGGCCACTTGACGGCTTATCCCGTATTGCCTCCTTCAATCCCCTCAAGAGCCCTGTGAGGTGAGAACTGGTATTATCCCCAGTTTACAGAGCATGGAATTGGAGTACAGGAAAGGTGAGCGGTTTGCTCCTAGTCTCATACAGCGTGGATCTGAACCCAGCAGGGCTCCCTCAGCGTCTACACTTCTGACCAGACCTGCACACCTGCCACACTGTAGTGTCAATTACACGTGGACGGGAGAAAAGCAGAGAAGGAATTCCCAAGTCGAATCCAAGATGGCCGTCAAAATTATGGATTAAAAAATCATGTAACACAAGCAAACTCCAGAAACCCAGAGAGGGCAAGAGAAGCCAGTCAAATAGCGAAAAAGGAGAGGTGAGTAGAAGGTGTTTAGGGGCAGACAGCAGAATCCAGGAGCCCTTTCCTGCCTCACAAAGTCTCCAGAATCCAGAGGACTCACACAGGCAGAAGACCTCCAAGTGGGAAGAGGATGCGTCCTCCTGCGGGGCACAGAGAGGAAACAAAGACAGAATCATCCATCGTGCGCTCTGTTAGAGAGACAAGACCCCACAGCCCAGATTGGCCAGAAAAGGCTGTAGGAGGAAAACCAGAACCTCTGCTATCTCCACTCACACACCTGACCATTTATAAATATGTTACTAGGGTGGGGTGTATTTGTATTCCTTATCAAATTGGAAGCTCCATGAGGACCCAGTCACACCTGTTGTTGGTCACTACTGTATCCCCAGCATCTTGCACGCTCCTTAGGGACCGTCTATTGTGATATCCTCACTTAACACAGAAGAAGCTGAGGCCTAAGGAGTCGGAGGGATTTTCCTGAGATGTCACCGTGAAGAGCAGATCCAATACCATCTCTGGTCTCCTGGAGCCCTGTCCAAGGATTTCCCACCGTTCTCGGCTGCAGCGTTCATCATTTCTGAGGAGCCCCCGAAAAATCTTCATGTGAACACAGAATGCGAGAGATAATCAGCAAACGCAGAGACTGCCCCTAATATCCATTCTCATGTCACATACTCTCTGAGTAGCTGCTCCTTCCCTGGTCCCTTCAAGCCTGGGGGTGGACAGTGCTTCACTTCTGCTTGCCTTAGGCTGCTTCACCATGCTTTGTCACTTTTCCTTAATCCTGCCCAGCTTTGCAAATACTCGGTCCCCTCATGAAACACTCCTCACTCATCCCAGTTTGGGCTGTTTCCTCCTGGGACTCTGCCAGATTCACAAGAGAAAAGAACTTTGAAAAGCCAGTGAAACAATGAAACCTGGGTTAACAGCAGTTCGTCTCCGGGAAGCAATGCCAGCATGTTCCCTTGCTCCCTAAATTCCTGTAAGAGGCGGCATCCTCTCCATGCCTGCAGATTTGAACGGTTCAATGAAGGGGAGAATATGAGGTGATGAATCAGAAGGGAGAAAGGTTCTGGCTGACCCCATTCGGATCGACCACAGTCGGAGCTGCCATCACCAAAGGTGCTAATGGGGAGCTTCAGTCTCCTGCCTTTTCCTGAAGGACACACCATGACCCCCTGCAGGTAGCACCCCAAAGTAGAAAGAGGGGACGGGAACTTAGAGCAAACACCATCACTGGCCTTGGAAATAGGGCAGTTCTTGCTATATATCCTGACCCTTCTTCCATTCTTCTGGCCGGAGTGGAGAGCGAGAGCCTTTCTGTGATCGAGTGATGCCAGAGGACACTTCCCTGTCCTCTAAATCGGGAGATGCCTACAGGAGCTGGAGTGAGGGGCGGTGACCAAGCAAGGCTTATCAAGACACTGGACAGAACTTGCAATTTCCCGTGTAGACCCGGTGGGCAATTCAGAGGCCAGGGCTGTTTGAGACGTGACCCCTCACCAAGATGTTTCCCAGCATTTGCCCCACTTCCGCCCACACACCAGCCTCGCCCATCCCACCCCATCTGGTCCACCTCCTAGCAAGTAATCACTGTTCTGGAGCATACGGTTGACAACTGGGGACCTGGGTAGCAATGTCAAGCAATGTGAGCTTGCATTGTGAGGCTTCGTAACTAAAGAAAAGCCTATCATAGGGTGATTGAAAGTTCGCCATGACCTGACCTGATTTTTTTTGCTTGTTTTCTTTATGCTAACATAATGCATTCACATCTGGAACTTCTTTCCAAATGATAGAGAAACATATACAAAGTGGCAGTCTCCATGACTCCCGTTCTCCAGAGGCCACCCCTGATTATACTTCCCATTATCATTTCTTTTATTATTAGCTCAAAATAGTAAGCTTATATTTCTATATTTTAATTTATCAGCATTAACAACTGCATCAATGGGCTCCCCTTATAAAATGCAAGGAATTCAGCTCATGTAACATATCTTCTGCCTCCCTCCACTTCACAATATTTGCGATTTACTTATTTTCAGTTGGTCTGTATATCTAATATTTTCAGTCTTATGTTTTACGACTTCAGCTCATGTGTCTCATGCTATAGCCATATCGATCTACTTGTCATTTTTATACATGACATTTGAATCAGGAACTATTTAACATTCAGAAAAGTTTTTCCATGCCTTCATTCAGCAAATATTTAATAATTACTAATTGTGTCCCAGACACTGTTTCAGGCAATAGGGTGTGGTGTGAACAGCATCTCAGACAAGACCATGGCCCTGTGGAGCCCGTGCTCGAAGGCCTGGCCGAGCTCCCTCAGGATGCGAATGGAACTGAGAAGAGAAGAGGTGAAGGCTCAGCAGAGGGGTCTCCATCCATTAGAAGTCCGGAGGAGGAGCTGATTCAGCAAAACAGACTGAGAAGCAACAGCTGCTGTGGAAAGAGGAAAACTAGGAGAGTGTGGTGTTCCAGAATCCCAAATGACAGAGCTATTGCTCAGTAGTGTCAAATGCTGCCAGTGGTTGAGAAACCGACCTTTGGACCTGCAGCGTGGAGTCCTTGCCAGTCTCATCAATGTGGTTGCAGAGAAAGAGCGGCCTGGAGGACTAAGCAGAGCGGCTGGGAGAGAGAAGGGCAGGTGTGGGACGGGACTCCCGGACACCCCGGACATCAACTGAAACACCGCCACAGGCAAGGGGAGAGTTAGGATCGCTGGCTGAGCCACAGATTATTGCAGAAAAAATCAATCGTGTTTCCGAATACAAAAATAAAAACATAGAAGAAATCATAGGAAAAAACCCAACTCCTTCTTCTGAAAAAGAAGCGCAGTGAAGGCATTTCATACATTGAATACAGCCTCCGTAAGCGCAGCAGCGTAGCCCTGACTCGCACATGCTGACCCACTGACACAAATGCGTCCGCTGACTCAGTTCATGATAAAAGCTGAGCATCAAACTAGCAGGTAAACAGGGACTATTCCGTGAATGGAACTGGACAACTGGGTGGCCATCTTAAAAAAATAAACTGGAAAAGGTACTTCATGTATGATATTAGGGCAAATTCTAAATATACTACATATTTAAAAATAAATAATGAAGGTATAATTATTCCTGGAGAAACCATGGGAAAATGCTTTTGTAAGTCAAAGCAGGGAAATCCTTTCTAAATTTAGCACAAAATTTCCACAAGAACATAAAGAAATTTTGAGAACAAAATGAGACACCCTAATCGAAAGATAAATTAAAAGCTGGAAAAATATTTGTAACTCACAGATAAAGTTCTAATTTTTCCTATATGCAGAAGTTCTTACAAAATGTTAAATTAGAAAATGCAACAAAGCAATAAGAAAATTAAATTAAATTAAAATGCAAGATATGAGTTCACATTTCCTAAAAAAATACAAATAGCTCTTAAACACGAGAGAAGATGTGAAACCGAACTCATAATAAGAGAAAGGCAAAGTAAATTACACCGAGTTATAATTTACCTGCCAAAATTTCGAAGACCAAAAAGTTGTCAGTATCCCAGTGGGAGATCATGTGGGACAGATGCTCACACTTTTCTGGGGGAGTGAAGATTGATAGAGCCCCCAGGGAAGGCAGTTTGCAACTTATATAAACATATATAAAGTATCATACTTTTTTGCACTTTAATTCCTCGTTTAGGAATTTATCTTAGGGATATATTTGTATACATATGTACAAGGTTAACAAATGTGGGATTATTTGCATTAACGAAAGACTGGTAAAAGCCAAATGGCCACCAATACTGTATAAATTACGGTCCATCCATACAATGTATAAAAAGAGCCACAAACATGATATGGAAGGACCTTCAAGATACGTTAAGTTACAAAAAGAGAGTGCAGAACGATGCATGTTTGCATATACACATGCATACACAGTTTTTATCAATATGAGATCTGCTGCCTAGAAGACCCTGCTTTAATTGCCTGCCTTCTTTGGTTCTCCCAGAATCATTACTTCATTCCATGGCTGGTCAAGCTGACAAGTCTTGCTTGTCCTGTGTCCTCACATGCCTTAGAGAGAAGCCCCAAGAGAGAAGCTAACATCCCCTTTGCTAATAATATGGATCCCCTCTTAGAGCATGAAATCCATGTGTAATTTTTTGGGAAGATCCTTTTCCAAACAGGGGTGAGACTGGAAAAACACACAGCGGAGGAAGTGGAGAAAGGGCCCTGTCCTCTCACGGCTGATTTTGCAAATGCAAGTTTCTCCTGTAATGTAGGAAACTAAAAAGAGAGCAAATGTGGCAATTAGGAAAATCTGCCAGAAAACAAATGCCTTGAATGACTCCACTTGAAAGAAACTACTTGAGGATAAGGAAAATAGTTTTATTCAATATGCTAATTTTTTATTTACACAGAAGAATTGAGCAAGATGGACTTTACCAAGGCACATTGTTGGACTTAAGACTTCTCTTCCCACTAATGCCAAAGCCAGGAGAGACACCAGCGACTGAATTTCAGCTGGAGAAACGGCCACAGGTGAGGCTTTCTTCTGGGGAGTAATTCTCTTGTTTTTCTCCTTCGAGATCTTTTTCTCACTTTTTGGTAAATTCTGACTGGGGAGAAGTTGTGTTTTCTACCCATTATGAGGTCAATGCTGGACAGAGTAGGACCTCAGGAAATGCTTATTGATCGACTCTAATCTGCTTTATTGAGTGACAAATTGGCCACAAACCGGTAAAACTTTGGGAACTTCTTATTTTCTTTAGAGATCTGGGCTGAGAATTAAGGGTTTATGCTTCATCCTAAAACCCATTTCGATCTTTCCTACAGTAATGATCCTAATAAAAACAAATGGAAATTGGGAACTAGGCTGTCTTTGAAATTCAGAATCCCAAAACATGTGTCTACCTTGGTTGTGATTCTCCGGCCCTCTGTGTCTTTCACTTCAGCACAATGAAGCTTTTCACTGCCATTGTTTTCTGCTCCTTGGTCGTGGGAGTCAGCAGTGAAGGCTGGTTTTCATTCTTCAAGGAGGCTGTCCAAGGTAAGAGCCCTGAAGGATGGAGGGCGCATCCAGCTGTCCCCAGGATTCACTCTGAGCAGAGGCCACATAGCCACTGGAAGTGGGTGCTCCTCAGAGAAGCCGCAAACGGGTCAGAGCAGGAGTGTTTCTCCTTCCAGGCTGGTCTGCCTCAGCACCCTCCATGGAGTCTCCAGACCAGAGTTTCAGCGGTGCTTCGGGCCCAGCCTGTCCTTGCCGGGAGTGTGCAGAGGGGTCAGCACTCCCTGGGGGTGAGCTCCTTGTGGGAATTCACAAGTGGCAAATTCCTCAGTCTTGGAGTCTCACTGTGAACTCAGTGTGTTCCCAGAGAGGGAACCTTCAGTGTCAGTTTTTGCAAGACTTTAAACTTCACGTGTCGTTATTAATCTTGCTTTACCTTCCTTGTTCCTTCTGTAATGCTCTTCCTTTCTTTACATAGATGGGAATTTCTGACCTATATGATTTCCCTTCTCTCTAAAGAACTACTTTCAGCATTTCTTGCAAGGCAGGCCTACTACCAATAAATTCCTTCGATTTTTGTTTGAGAAGGTCTTTATTTCTCTTTCACCTTTGAAGGATGATATCACAGGGTGCAGAATTTGGGGTTGGCAGTTTTTTTCTCTCAACATGTTAAATATTTCCCTCCACTCTCTTCTTGTTTGCATGGGTTCTGAGGAGGAGTCAGATGTGATTCTCATCTTTGTTCCTCTGTAGCTAAGGTATTTTTTCCCTCTGGCTTCTTTCAGCATTTTTCCTTTATCTTTGATTTTCTGTACATGCCTAGGTGTGTTTTAGTTGTTCTTGTTGTTGGGTTTATCCAGCTTGCTGTTCTCTGAGTTTCTTGGATCTCTGCTTGGTGTCTGACATTAATGTGGAGAAATTCTCACTCATTATTGTTTCAGATATTTCATCTGTTCCTTCCTCTGTCTTCTCCTTCTGGTATTCCAAACACATATGTCACCCCTTTTCTAGTTGTCCCTCAGTACTTGGATGTTCTGTTTTGTTTTTTTTTTCAGTCTGTTCTCTACTTTTTGATTTTTGAGGATTCTATTGAATCCTCTTGCTCGAAGATTCTTTTCTCAACCATATCCATTCTACTGCTAACCCCATCAAAGGCATTGTCTCCTTCTGTTCCAGTGTTTTTCATGTCTAGCATTGATTTGTTCTCTCTTAGCATTTCCATCTCTCTGCTTACGTCACCATCTGTTCTTGCGCACTGTCTGCTTTATCCATAGAGCCCTGAGCATATTCAGCATGGTTGGTTTAAGTTCCCAGTCTGATAATTCCAATATCCCTGCCACGTTTGGGTCTGATGTTTGCTCTGTCTCTTCAAACTGTGTTTTGCCTTTTGGTATGCCTTGTGATTTTTTCTTGATAGCTGGATGTGGTGTATTGGGTAAAAGGAGCTCTTGTAACTGGGCCTTTAGTGACTTGCTGGTGAGATGTGGGGGGAGGGAGGGGTTCTATTGTCCTAGGGTTGGGTCGCAGTCTTTCAGTGAGCCCACGCTTCTGGACTGGGAACTAGTTAAGTGTTTCTCAGTTTTTTCCTCCCCCTCAAGTGGGGCAGGATGGCTGGAGTGGGCTGGAGTTGGGTATTTCCCTTGCCCAGGGCAGTTAGACTCTGATAATACAGTTTCCCCTGAGGGCGGCCCTTGGGAAGAAGAACAGAGGACTCTGACTTGCTTCAAATGGCTCCTTTTCCCTCCTCCTGCTGGAAGCCTGAGGGGATTTTTTGTGAGAACCTGGCAGCACTCCTGAAGGTAAATCTCGCAATAATGTGGGGCCCCCTGTGACTGGGGCCCCTAGAGTTTTTAACTCTCAGAGTTGTGCCCACTGAACCTCCAGAAATTCATCAATTCCAGTTCAGGCTCTCCTCCCTCAGCACTGGTTCCCGCACTGGTGGGGCCTCCTGAGTCTCTGCTCCAGTAGGACTGGCATCCCTGTGTCTGCCCGTCTGACTCTCCTGTCTCGGGGGCAGTGGTCTGCCCTGTGTCCTCCCCTCTCTTACAGAGTCAAGAAGAATTGGTGCATTTTCAACCTGTTCAGCTATTTGCTTGTTGCTGAATTGGAGTATTGACTTCCAAACTCCTTACATGCAGAACTGGAACTGATGTATTAATGTTGCAATTGAAAGTTTTGTAATTTTTTTGTTGAAATTTGACAAATTCAATATTTCTATATTTTGAATTTCCTGTGCTATTCTTTTTTTTGTAAAAGATTGACACCTGTGCTAACATCTATGGCCAATCTTTTTTCTTTTCTTTTCTTTTCTTTTTCTTTTCTCTCCAAAGCCCCCAGCACATAGTTGTATATTCTGGTTGTGAGTGCCTCTGGTTGTGCTCTGTGGGACACCTCCTCAACAAGACCTGATGAGCGGTGCCCTGTCCGTGCCCAGCATCTGAACCGGCAAAACCCTGGGCGGATGAAGCGAGCGCACGAACATAACTACTCCGCCACAGGGTCTGCCCCATGCGCTACTCTTTTTAAATGAATTTCTCTGAATACAGTTCTTAAAAAGAATTTTGGTGCTAGCTGCTAAGTTTTCTGCACATAGTAAAAAATATCTCCTCCCTTAGGTCAGCGAATTTCAGAATTTGTGCTGTGGTGCACCTGCATTTGAATGTGCTGGGAGTTTTTGTATGAAACGAAATCCTGAGCCTCTTCTAGCCTCTGAGTCAGAATCTTGGAGATGGGGTGGGGCTAGGAATCAGCGTTTTGAACAAGGCTTGAGGTTATTTTAAACACAATACCAATGAGAATGACTATCTCAGGTGTTGCTACAACCCAGTGATAGAATCTATCAAGTACTTGGAGAAAACTCTTACCTATCAAACTGGAGAACATGGAATGAACGTCAAGGCAGCATCAGAGAAAGAACTGTTGTTAGGCTCAGCCCCAGATCAGCTATTCACGGACTCAGAGACAAAAGAATTAATACATGAAGTTAGTGAGACATATGCCACAGAACAAAGCACATCAATAATAATTAAGGTGGGGCCAGCCCCGTGGCGCAGTGGTCAAGTTCACGCGCTCTGCTTCAGCAGCCTGGGAATTGCAGGTTGGGATCCTGGGCGCGGACCTACGCACTGCTCGTCCAGCCACGCTGTGGTGGCGTCCTACGTGCAAAATAGAGGAAGACTGGCACAGATCTTAGCTCAGGGCTAATCTTCAAGCAAAAAAAGGAAGATGGTAACAGATGTTAGCTCAAGGCCAATCTTCCTCACACACACACATACACACACACACAAACCAAAGAATAATTAAGGGGCTGGCCCCGTGACATAGTGGTTAAGTCTTGCATGCCCTGCTTCGGACCACCGAAGCTGGCTTGGATCCCGGGCACAGACTTACACTGTTTGTGAAGTCATTTTGTGGTGGCAACCCACATATAAAATATAGAAAGATTGGCACAGATATTAGCTCAGTGCTAATCTTCCTCAAGCAAAAAAAGAGGAAGATTGGCAACAGATGTTAGCTCAGAGTGAATGTTTCTCACAAAAAAATAAAAGAAAAAGAATAATTAAAACTATCCATCTTGGTTTTTCTTTTCTCCAAGTGAGTAGGTTTAAAGAAATCCTTGACATGTGAGCCACGGCACGTCTCAATAAATATTTACTGAGCAACACAGGCACGACAGACACTTCCTCCAGCTCTTCCTCACTTAGATCTGTTTTGAGCATCTATTTTTCCACTAATGGTCTTTTAAACTCTTTTCATTGAGCTATAACAGTAAACTGAGATACAGTAAACTGCACAGCTTGATGAACTTCTGCATAGGTAAACACCCACGCTACCACCATCAGACCAAGATGTGTCATATTTCCAGCACCCCAGAAGGACAGCTCGTGTCCCCTCCCAGTTAATGTCCCCACCAAAGGTAACCCCTATTCTGGCCTCTATGATTATAGATTAGTTTTTCCTGCTTATTATCTTTAACAAAAATTTTATTGAAGTATAATTGACATATAACATTATATTAGTTTCATGTACAGCGTAATGATTCAATATTTGTATGTGTTGCGAAATGATCACCACAATAAGTCTAGTTAATATCCATCACCACACATAGTTACAAAAATTTTTTTTCTTGTAATGAAGACTTTTAAGACTTACTCTCTTAGCAACTTTCAAATATGCAATACAGTGTTATTAACTGTAGTCACCATGCTGTACATTGCATTCTTAGGACTTAACTATTTTATAACTGAAAGTTTGTGCTTTTGACCCCCTTCACCCATTTCTCCCGCCCACTACTTCCTGCCTCTGGCAACCGCCAATCTGTTCTCTGTATCTATGAGCTGGGATATTTTTTGAGGTTCTCCATATAAGTGAGATTATACAGTATTTGCCTTTCTCTGTCTGACTTATTTCACTTAGCACAATGTCCTCAAGGTCCATCCACGTTGTCATGAATGGCAAGATTTCATTGTGTTTATTTTATCTTTTTAAGATTGGCACCTGAGCTAACATCTGTTGCCAATCTTTTTTTTTCCTTCTTCTCCCCAAAGGCCCCCAGTACATAGTTGTATATTCTAGTTGTGAGTGCCTCTGGTTGTGCTATGTGGGACGCCACCTCGATATGGCTTGATAAGTGGTGCCATGTCCGTGCCTAAGATCCGAACTGGTGAAACCCTGGGCCACCGAAGCGGAGCGTGCGAACCTAATCACTCGGCCACGGGACAGGCCCCAAGATTTCATTCTTTTTTATGAATGAATATAGTCCATTGTGTATATGTATGTGTGTGTGTGTATATATATATATATATATATGTACACCTCATCTTCTTTATCCATTCATCCACTGATGGATGTTTAGTTTGTCTATATCTTGGCTATTGTAAATAATGCTGCAATGAACATAGGGTGCATAGGTCTATTCAAGTTAGTGTTTTTGTTTTCTTTGGATAAATACCCAGAAGCAGAATTGCTGGATCGTAAGGTAGTTCTATTTTTAATTTTTTGAGGCACCTCCATACTGTTTTCCATAGTGGCTGCACCAATTTACATTGATCTTCACATAAGAGAAATTAGGTGGAATGTGCTCTTTTGATCTGGCATTCTTCCATTCAACATTGTGTCTATAAGATTCATCCATGTTGTTGCTTATATGTATCAACAGTTTGCTCTTTTTCATTGGTGTGCAGTATTCCATTGTAGAAATGTACCATGATTTACTTGCTCACTCTATGTTGTCGGATAATTGGATCTTTTCAGTTGTGGGCTGTTGTGGATGAAACTGCAGTGACATTGTGCACGTTGGTGTGCATGCTCTCTGGTGGACACACACTCACTCATGCTGGGGGCAGATACCCAGGAGAGGGGTTGTGGGCTAACAAGGGAGATGGAGGTTTAGCTCCAGTAGATGCTGCCAAGTAGCTTTCCAAAACGGCACCAATTTACAATTCCATCCACAAAATATAAGAGTTTCAGGTGTACCACATCCTCACCACAACTGATACCATCAGTTTTTAAAATTTTTGTCGTTCTGATGGTGTATAGTGGCATCTCATTGTCCCCACTACCGTTCACTAACAGGAAAAGGAAACTAACTTACATCAGGCCCTCTGACATGCTAGGGATTGTTGGGCAGTTCCCTTATTATGTTTTATTTTATTTATTTATTTTTTCAAAGATTGGCACTTGAGCTAACATCTATTGCCAATCTTCTTTCTTCTTCTTCTTCTCCCCAAAGCCCCCTGGTACACAGTTGTATATTTTACTTGTGGGCCCTTCTACTGTGGCATGTGGGACGCCGCCTCAGCATGGCTTGATGAGCGGTGCCATGTCCGCACCCAGGATCTGAGCTGGCGAAACCCTGGGCTCCCAAAGTGGAGGGTGCCAACTTAACCACTTGCCAGGGGGCCGGCCCTCGCTCATTTTCTATTTCATCTACTCATTTCATCTACTGTGCTCATTTCATCTACTGTGGAGGTAGGTATGATGCTCCCGAGTGAAGGGTGAGGAAACCGGAGCTCAGTGAGCAGGCAGAGACCTGAACAGGATGCTCACGCCTTACAGCGCAGTCTGCCTACACAGGGCCTGTGGAGCTCCCTCAGGCAACTCCGCCTCATCCCTTACTGCCGGTTTCAGCATTTGTTCTGTGCCTTTGATGCCTGTCATGTCGAATTTATTCAAGCCCGAGTTGCCCTCCCTCAGTGGAAAGGATGTATTTGTCTTATGCACCATCGTAGTGGAAAAATGTGGAACCCCTTCTCCTCTCACTGCTTTGTCAGGAGTCAAAATCTGAAAGGAGTGGACAGTTTCCATTCCTTCACTCCTCCGGTATCTCACCAGCTTCATTTTGGTTATTTTGTCTCTTTCCAGGGCTTGGGACTTGGTGGGAGCCTACTGGGACATGAGACAAGCCAATTACCAACATTCAAGCAGATACTTCTATGCCCGGGGGAACTATGATGCTGCACAAAGGGGCCCTGGGGGTGTCTGAGCCGCTCAAGTGATCAGGTGACTGGGGTGCTGGGGTGGCCAGGGAGAGCGGAGCAGAGTTGTCTGTCTCCAGAGTCAGGAGGGCTGTGGTCCCCGCTCTTATTGCCCCTGCTCCTGAGGTCTGGGTGGCCAGCAGAGCCAGAGCAGGGCTGGTGTGGATGTGCCTCCCCCACCCCCAAAGAGAAAGGGAGGGATCTCTGCAGAGCTCTGTTGCGGAACATGGAAAGAACCAGTTGACCTGGACCTTTGCCCAAGGAGGTGCATGTTTTAGCCCCTCCTTCTTGAGCATGGGCTCTTCCAGCCTCCTCTGAAAGCCATTCCTTGGTGGAAAGAGAGAAGGGAATTGGGAGGTGGAGCTGTCTAGAATGACCCAGGAGACAATATCCTCTCTCGCTTCCTTCCAGCAACGCCAGGGAATATCTTCAAGGACTCTTACACAAGCTTTCCTTTGGAAGCAGCAGCTATGACTTGGAGGACTTGACTTCCGACCAGAGAGCTGGGGAATGGGGCTGGAGTGGCAACGACCCCGAGCATTTCAGACCTGCTGGCCTGCCTAAGGAATACTGAGCTGCCTGCTCCCTCTGCTCTCAGGGGATGAGGCTGTGAGCCACACAACTCTCCCCACAAACAGGGCACAGTGTCACTGAGCTTTGTGTCCCCAGGAACTCA
>NW_025795709.1:0-3908 GCF_021613505.1 Equus quagga
GGCGTATCTAAGGATAATGCTGATTGAAGGATGTGGACCCCATGATTCCTATACCCAAGAAATTATAACTTGACAGAGTTTTTGACCTCCAATACCCACTTTTAGAATGGCATCATTGTGGCCTGAGGCTCTGAGGTGACATCTGACTATTCTCCAAATATTAGCATTACTTCCTTAGACTCGGGTTCTCTGTTATGACTGTGTTGATGATCCTAACATCCTACAATGGGCCAAATCGCTTATTCTCAATAAAAATGGTTCTTTGTTTCTAAGAAATCTCTGTATACTTGTTTGTCAACTCGTTTTTTGAAATGATATGGCCTGTCTGGAAATTTGTCTAAAAATAGCTTGCCTGAATTTGGATTTTTCTTCAGCATAGTACAAGCATTTCTTCTTATCCCTGCATCATAAATGATGCCTTCTTCACCTAATCCTCATATTCCATATGCTCAGACCTTTCCTTACCCAGGAACACTCACACAGTACTGCAGAGTGGTGCTGTGAAATTGCATTGTTTCTAGAAGGCAGCAGGAGGGGAAAGAAGAGAAGGGATGACACATCTTCAATAAGTCAGAACAACAGTTCTGGAGAGAGACTATGTGGCCTCTGAGCTTAAAGGATTAATGGAATGAAAAAGATCATTTCTAGCGTTATTGAGAAATTAGAAGCAGACTCATTGTTAAGCACACGAGGAATAAAAACTTAAAGAATGAATAAGTTAGAAGAATAATATTCTATCACATCATCTTCATTTCAAGGAAGTAAAAATAGATTTGCATATATTGAGGTTGTGGAGGTTGGTTTAAGCGGTTAATTGACAAATATTTTTCACATGAAACCATCCCCGACACTGAAGACACAGTAGGAAAATTATAGACATATGACCTGCTCTCAGAGTGTTTACATTCTAGTAGATGAAGTTAAAAAATAAAGAATACTTAAGATGAATTCAGACAGATAATTACCTCAGAGGGAATGAAACAGTTTAATGAGAAAGAAAGTAAGAGTTAAAGTATTAGAGTTCAGGGAAGTATTTTGAGGTTGTGACAAATGAGCTGATGCCAGTTGCAAAGAAGACTAGAGAGGACGGTAGCAAGTGTTAAGGGGGGAGAGAATTTTATTAGGTTTCAAGCACGATCAGATGTTGCCACATTTTCCAGTGGAAAAGAGCAAAGTCTAGTGCCTTAATGGGGCTCTCTTTGGCTGGGGAAGACATAAGAATGGAATTTAAAATTCCAGTCAATGTTCTCAGTTAGAGGGTCTATGGCTTTTTTGGTACTGACTTTAGTGCCCTTTCCTTTTCTGAACTTCCAGAACTCTAACATTTAGATCCTACCACAGAAAAAGCCCTTCAGACTCAGCTGTAACCAGCGATGACAAATGTGTCACTGTCTCATTTCCATGACAGGGTCACTGCACAAACTCTGACTCTGAGGTCCTTGGAGCTAGGAGACCCCACAAAATGGCCAAATCCAACAGAGATGGCCCTGCCATCAAAGTGAGCCTGCAATGAAGCTATTCACAAGATATAATTTGTCCAACTGATGAAGAAACAGGAGTTCTTTCAAATGCAGGACAGTTTTCACAGCTTGAACATTCGTTAAGTCAGATCTGAGGACTGACTGTGCTCTGGGTAACTCTGAGGTTAGCTTTACAAACAGGGGAAGGGAATTCTTATCATCACAGCTCTTTAAAAATCTAACTTATTGTTTCATTATGTTTTTTTATTATGGAAAGCATTCAGTCAAATGGAAGAATATTGGTAGGCTTGTGTAAGATAATTTATGTATCCAGTAAAGAGCCTATCATTTACTAAGATAATTTATTTATCTAGAAAATGGTCCTGACAAACTTTCACTTAACACTTCCCCCAAGTCTGAAATCTTGTCACTCTCTTAGTCAAAGGAAACTTGAGAGTTTAACTTTAAGTTAAAAGAGAAGATGGCAGTAATATATCTAAATATCTTATAGCTTATAAGTGGCACACCAACAGCTGAATGTGTATTTGATTTAACCCATCTATTTTTTATTGGCAAATATTGATCAAGTGTCAACTATGTACCAGGCACTGAACTCAGAGCAGGTAATTCAGAGCTGCACAAAATAGACACACCGCCACCATTATGGAGCAGTATCCAGAGATCTGAATGGAAAAGTATTTGAAATATTGCAATAAAGGTTGAATACTTTTTCAACAATCCAATAGTATTGTGGCCTAAAAGTGGGTGTTGGCAGCAGTATTAAAAAGTAAAGTGTCTATGCCAGGGAATTTGTGAATTAGAATTTATAGTTTAGAATTTCAAAGATGACAGAAAAGGAGACAAAACAAAGGAAAAGAAAAGTTGGGGTGGGGATATATTTTCTTCCTTTTTGCTATTAGGAATGAAACATCACAGATTGATCAGATTAGACCTGTGACCAATATAAAAAAAATAGGAAGATTTCTTAAGGAAGGAAAAATGTGTAATAATGAAATTTCTCAGAAAATGAAATCAGCAGGTTTGTGAAAATGCCTGTTGAAGGTACTTAATAAAGTAGTGGATTATCACCCATTCCTTTGTTGTTGAAATGTGACTATCCAGTAGAAAGAATGATCTTCCTGAGTTTCTACTCCCTTCTAAGTTGGATTTCATAGTTGTTCCAGCAAGAAATATTTATTTTTGGAGTCCACTAGATTCTAAAAATGGTGATTTAAGTAAAACCTAGAGAAGCAAGATGAGCAAAAAGAATCCCCCCCAGAGAAATAAACAAGCAAAAAAAACTTTCTCTGACTGCACATTTAGTGATGGAAAGGTCGGAGGTTTGGGATAGAATGAGAGGAAAGGGGATCTTTAGATTTAGACACCTATGGACAGAAGAGCTTATTTATAGAGGCAGAGAAATAAACCAAGATTTCTGATCTCAGTGCCATGACATTTTGGCCAAGATGTTTCTTGGTTGTTGAGGGCTGTTCTGTGCCCTGTAGAATTAGCATCATCCTTGTTTTCTACCACAAGAGACTAGTAGGTATCTGACAGTAGGTATGTGAGTGGGACAAGTCTGGCAAGAAGTTGCAATGATTCAAGAAAGGAGATGGGAATATTTCCTTCCCTATGGGCCAAAGTAGACATCTTAGGGTAGAGTAGCGAGCAAAAGAACAAGATTTCCTACAGCCCCCCACAAGATAGTTGTGTAATGTAGCTATTTAATAATAGGAGGGTTTGAAAATGGGTATCAGTTTTACATCTGGGCACATGATTCTATTGAGACAATTCTTTGGCAGAGTAAATATACATGAGGCTCTTGAATTGAAAGTGGTGACTCCAAAATAATGAGCTCATTTTAAGCAAACCATTGTTAACGATTGTCAACAGCAACTGGCAAATAAAAGGTGTTTACATATTTTGTGGCTAAGTCAGAGATGAATGGTATGCTCTGCCAATTACTGACAGTATATAAAGGGCCAGGAGAAGTAGAAGACACACACACTTCAGAAACCTCCTCTTGCAACCCGCCTGAATTCTCTTCTCCTGACAACATGTGTTGCAACTACTATGGCAACTCCTGTGGCTATGGCTGCACATATGGCTATGGCTGTGGGTTTGGCCCCCATTATGGCTGCAGTTATGGGACTGGCTATGGCTGTGGATACAGCCCCCTTTATGGCTGTGGTTATGGAACCAGATATGGCTGCGGATATGGCTGTGGATATAGCCCCCGTTATGGCTGCAGTTATGGAACTGGATATGGCTGTGGTTATGGCTCCAGCTATGGCTGTGGGTACGGCTCTGGCTACTGTGGCTACAGGCCACTTTGCTATAGAAGCTGTTATTCTTCTTGCTGCTAGAACATCACTATCCAAGCCTCATTTGCTCCTGAAATGGCGTATCTAAGGATAATGCTGATTGAAGGATGTGGACCCCATGATT
>NW_025795710.1:0-3908 GCF_021613505.1 Equus quagga
AATCATGGGGTCCACATCCTTCAATCAGCATTATCCTTAGATACGCCATTTCAGGAGCAAATGAGGCTTGGATAGTGATGTTCTAGCAGCAAGAAGAATAACAGCTTCTATAGCAAAGTGGCCTGTAGCCACAGTAGCCAGAGCCGTACCCACAGCCATAGCTGGAGCCATAACCACAGCCATATCCAGTTCCATAACTGCAGCCATAACGGGGGCTATATCCACAGCCATATCCGCAGCCATATCTGGTTCCATAACCACAGCCATAAAGGGGGCTGTATCCACAGCCATAGCCAGTCCCATAACTGCAGCCATAATGGGGGCCAAACCCACAGCCATAGCCATATGTGCAGCCATAGCCACAGGAGTTGCCATAGTAGTTGCAACACATGTTGTCAGGAGAAGAGAATTCAGGCGGGTTGCAAGAGGAGGTTTCTGAAGTGTGTGTGTCTTCTACTTCTCCTGGCCCTTTATATACTGTCAGTAATTGGCAGAGCATACCATTCATCTCTGACTTAGCCACAAAATATGTAAACACCTTTTATTTGCCAGTTGCTGTTGACAATCGTTAACAATGGTTTGCTTAAAATGAGCTCATTATTTTGGAGTCACCACTTTCAATTCAAGAGCCTCATGTATATTTACTCTGCCAAAGAATTGTCTCAATAGAATCATGTGCCCAGATGTAAAACTGATACCCATTTTCAAACCCTCCTATTATTAAATAGCTACATTACACAACTATCTTGTGGGGGGCTGTAGGAAATCTTGTTCTTTTGCTCGCTACTCTACCCTAAGATGTCTACTTTGGCCCATAGGGAAGGAAATATTCCCATCTCCTTTCTTGAATCATTGCAACTTCTTGCCAGACTTGTCCCACTCACATACCTACTGTCAGATACCTACTAGTCTCTTGTGGTAGAAAACAAGGATGATGCTAATTCTACAGGGCACAGAACAGCCCTCAACAACCAAGAAACATCTTGGCCAAAATGTCATGGCACTGAGATCAGAAATCTTGGTTTATTTCTCTGCCTCTATAAATAAGCTCTTCTGTCCATAGGTGTCTAAATCTAAAGATCCCCTTTCCTCTCATTCTATCCCAAACCTCCGACCTTTCCATCACTAAATGTGCAGTCAGAGAAAGTTTTTTTTGCTTGTTTATTTCTCTGGGGGGGATTCTTTTTGCTCATCTTGCTTCTCTAGGTTTTACTTAAATCACCATTTTTAGAATCTAGTGGACTCCAAAAATAAATATTTCTTGCTGGAACAACTATGAAATCCAACTTAGAAGGGAGTAGAAACTCAGGAAGATCATTCTTTCTACTGGATAGTCACATTTCAACAACAAAGGAATGGGTGATAATCCACTACTTTATTAAGTACCTTCAACAGGCATTTTCACAAACCTGCTGATTTCATTTTCTGAGAAATTTCATTATTACACATTTTTCCTTCCTTAAGAAATCTTCCTATTTTTTTTATATTGGTCACAGGTCTAATCTGATCAATCTGTGATGTTTCATTCCTAATAGCAAAAAGGAAGAAAATATATCCCCACCCCAACTTTTCTTTTCCTTTGTTTTGTCTCCTTTTCTGTCATCTTTGAAATTCTAAACTATAAATTCTAATTCACAAATTCCCTGGCATAGACACTTTACTTTTTAATACTGCTGCCAACACCCACTTTTAGGCCACAATACTATTGGATTGTTGAAAAAGTATTCAACCTTTATTGCAATATTTCAAATACTTTTCCATTCAGATCTCTGGATACTGCTCCATAATGGTGGCGGTGTGTCTATTTTGTGCAGCTCTGAATTACCTGCTCTGAGTTCAGTGCCTGGTACATAGTTGACACTTGATCAATATTTGCCAATAAAAAATAGATGGGTTAAATCAAATACACATTCAGCTGTTGGTGTGCCACTTATAAGCTATAAGATATTTAGATATATTACTGCCATCTTCTCTTTTAACTTAAAGTTAAACTCTCAAGTTTCCTTTGACTAAGAGAGTGACAAGATTTCAGACTTGGGGGAAGTGTTAAGTGAAAGTTTGTCAGGACCATTTTCTAGATAAATAAATTATCTTAGTAAATGATAGGCTCTTTACTGGATACATAAATTATCTTACACAAGCCTACCAATATTCTTCCATTTGACTGAATGCTTTCCATAATAAAAAAACATAATGAAACAATAAGTTAGATTTTTAAAGAGCTGTGATGATAAGAATTCCCTTCCCCTGTTTGTAAAGCTAACCTCAGAGTTACCCAGAGCACAGTCAGTCCTCAGATCTGACTTAACGAATGTTCAAGCTGTGAAAACTGTCCTGCATTTGAAAGAACTCCTGTTTCTTCATCAGTTGGACAAATTATATCTTGTGAATAGCTTCATTGCAGGCTCACTTTGATGGCAGGGCCATCTCTGTTGGATTTGGCCATTTTGTGGGGTCTCCTAGCTCCAAGGACCTCAGAGTCAGAGTTTGTGCAGTGACCCTGTCATGGAAATGAGACAGTGACACATTTGTCATCGCTGGTTACAGCTGAGTCTGAAGGGCTTTTTCTGTGGTAGGATCTAAATGTTAGAGTTCTGGAAGTTCAGAAAAGGAAAGGGCACTAAAGTCAGTACCAAAAAAGCCATAGACCCTCTAACTGAGAACATTGACTGGAATTTTAAATTCCATTCTTATGTCTTCCCCAGCCAAAGAGAGCCCCATTAAGGCACTAGACTTTGCTCTTTTCCACTGGAAAATGTGGCAACATCTGATCGTGCTTGAAACCTAATAAAATTCTCTCCCCCCTTAACACTTGCTACCGTCCTCTCTAGTCTTCTTTGCAACTGGCATCAGCTCATTTGTCACAACCTCAAAATACTTCCCTGAACTCTAATACTTTAACTCTTACTTTCTTTCTCATTAAACTGTTTCATTCCCTCTGAGGTAATTATCTGTCTGAATTCATCTTAAGTATTCTTTATTTTTTAACTTCATCTACTAGAATGTAAACACTCTGAGAGCAGGTCATATGTCTATAATTTTCCTACTGTGTCTTCAGTGTCGGGGATGGTTTCATGTGAAAAATATTTGTCAATTAACCGCTTAAACCAACCTCCACAACCTCAATATATGCAAATCTATTTTTACTTCCTTGAAATGAAGATGATGTGATAGAATATTATTCTTCTAACTTATTCATTCTTTAAGTTTTTATTCCTCGTGTGCTTAACAATGAGTCTGCTTCTAATTTCTCAATAACGCTAGAAATGATCTTTTTCATTCCATTAATCCTTTAAGCTCAGAGGCCACATAGTCTCTCTCCAGAACTGTTGTTCTGACTTATTGAAGATGTGTCATCCCTTCTCTTCTTTCCCCTCCTGCTGCCTTCTAGAAACAATGCAATTTCACAGCACCACTCTGCAGTACTGTGTGAGTGTTCCTGGGTAAGGAAAGGTCTGAGCATATGGAATATGAGGATTAGGTGAAGAAGGCATCATTTATGATGCAGGGATAAGAAGAAATGCTTGTACTATGCTGAAGAAAAATCCAAATTCAGGCAAGCTATTTTTAGACAAATTTCCAGACAGGCCATATCATTTCAAAAAACGAGTTGACAAACAAGTATACAGAGATTTCTTAGAAACAAAGAACCATTTTTATTGAGAATAAGCGATTTGGCCCATTGTAGGATGTTAGGATCATCAACACAGTCATAACAGAGAACCCGAGTCTAAGGAAGTAATGCTAATATTTGGAGAATAGTCAGATGTCACCTCAGAGCCTCAGGCCACAATGATGCCATTCTAAAAGTGGGTATTGGAGGTCAAAAACTCTGTCAAGTTATAATTTCTTGGGTATAGGAATCATGGGGTCCACATCCTTCAATCAGCATTATCCTTAGATACGCC
>NW_025795711.1:0-9016 GCF_021613505.1 Equus quagga
CTAGCAGGGACCACTTGGGTGGCTGGCTTCTCAGCTGCACTTGTGCCGGCCAGCCTCACAGTCACTCTGCCCTTCTGTTTAAAAGAGGTGGCTCATTACTTTTGTGACCTGGCCCCACTAATGCGATTGGCGTGTGTGGACACAAGCTGGCATACTCAGGTCCATGGGGCAATAATTGGTGTGGCCACTGGGTGCAACTTTGTGCTCATTTTAGGACTCTATGGGGGTATCCTGAGAGCCATGCTGAAGCTGCCCTCAGCTGCCAGCCGTGCCAAGGCCTTCTCTACCTGTTCCTCCCACATAACTGTAGTGGCACTCTTTTACGCTTCTGCCTTCACAGTGTATGTGGGGCCACCTAGGAGTCGCCCTGAAGGCACAGACAAACATATTGCTTTGGTATATGCCCTTCTTACTCCTTTCCTCAATCCTATCATCTATACCCTTCGCAACAGGGAGGTGAAGGAGGCCATGAAGAGGATCACTGTCAGGATCAGGACTATTTTGAAGGAATGCTGACAATCTTTATTGTCATAGCCCAGCTTCCCGGTAACTGCAGGAATCAGCCAGTTGGTTAGTTGATCATCTGGTCAGAGTTAAAGTAAATGCCAGTGAAATAATCAGTCAACTCATTTGTCAAACATGCTGCAAACACTTACTCAGGAAGAGATGGTCCTGGATTAATCAGAGTTTGAATATGTACAGAGAAAGGAGATATGTCTTTGATTTCACCCCAATCCAAAGGGGAGAGAAATGTGACAAAGCAGGAAAATAACAGAGACACAGCACAAATGGTTTTGCTGAACTTATAACTTAGAGAGACAGTGTAATACTGAGACAAAGAAGAAAAACTAAAGGTGAGAGTGGGGGCTTTTGTCAAGATAGGATTTCCAGAGAAGGATTGAAAAGGTGAAAAACATGTTTGGAAAAAAGAGACTAAAATTCTAACTTGCCTAGGTTTCAGATGTGAAACAGTGAGCCGTGGGCAGAAAGCTTAGTATAGTGGAATCCAGTGATCTGGGGTTATCATATGATCAAAGGTAGCTCAGGGGAGGAGAGAACAGTTCCACCGGGCAGGAGGCTGGAAGCTAGAGATAATAATTTACTCTCTAATGGGGAAAGAGCAAAGTATTGGATGAAGGTGTTGTCTGAGTTCTCTTCTAATATCATGGAATACACCTTTGAAATCATCTGGAGCTGTATTAAATAAGAATAAATAAATAAATATATATTTTTTTAACCAAGCAGCAAAGGAAGAAAAAGCTTTGCAAGTCTTGTATATAAAGCACACTAGTACAAAGTAGAAAACAGATTGAAATAGAAATAGGGACCTGAAGCTCTGACCACATTCTATTGCCTCTTTTCTCCTCTAGCTCCCACACCACTTTCTCTGCTGGGCAACTTTTGAAAATCATTGCTCAGGTTCAACTTTCATACTTTAGTGATGTGTGAATTGAGGGTCAAATACCAGCAAAAGGATGTGAGAAAATTAGTGAGAAAGATCGGACCAAAATCTTGGCAGACACTAGGCCATTCTATGGGTTTTAAATATTCTGTTTTTCATTCTTATATAAGTAACTGCTGAAAAGTCAAACCAATTTTTTTAGTATGTCTGCCCTATGTCAGAAACAGTGACAGCTGCTTTTAAATGTACTTTTAATTTAATCTTCATAATTTTCCTCTGAAGAAGGAAGAATCATCCCAATATTTACATGATGAAATTCGAAAGATCCTGGACTTGCTGTAAAGAGACATGGATTCATCTCCAGATCCACTCTGGCAGGCTGATAACATTGGCAAGACTTCCTCAGTCTCATTCTTTCTGTGCTGAGTGAGAGCCTGGAGCAGAGGACTGCTCACATTCCTTCCTGCTTAGGGAGTTTTCATTCTATGATTGCAACACTTCTTAAAGAAAACAGGATCTGAACTAGGCCCCAGGCGGCAAGATCTGAATATCCAGAACAGAGAGTGGAAGGGGATCCAAATCCAAGTTTTGTCACTTTTTGGCTTTGCGATCCTAGACAAAAACGAAAGTAATTTCTCTCTTGACTTCAATTTTGTCTTCCTTTAAAAAAATTATGTAACAAAGAGTTTTAAAGATTAAGTAAAATAACACATGACAAGTGTTCAATACATACATTAGCCTTATTATTCCAGAGGCAGGGCAATATAGTGGTCAGAGCATGGACTCTGAGGCCTGTCTGCTTGGGTTCGAACATTAATTCTACCCTATACTTGCAGTGTGACCTTGGGTAATGCACTTAGCTTCCTTGTGCCTCAGTTTGCTGATCTGGAAAATGAGGACAATAATGAAACTTTAGGCAGTACATAGATATTAATCATTATTGCTTCAAAGATTTTCCACCTACATTTCAGCAGTGGGAATTTCTTTCCTTGAGAATGTTTAGTTTCAACACGCATCTCAAATTTTCATTATGTGTGAAGTCAGAAGAATTGGCAGCATCCAGGGGCCCTCCTGGTGGTGTAGCAGTTAAGGTCCTGCACTTCACTTCGGTGGCCCGGGGTTTGCAGGTTCGTCATCCTGGGCGTGGATGTACACATTGCTCATCAAGTCATGCTGTGGCAGCATCTCACACAGAAGAACTAGAAGGACTTACAACTAGGATATACAGTTATGTACTGGAGCTTTGTGGAGGGAAAAAAAAAAGAGGAAGATTGGCAACAGATGTTAGCTCAGTGTCAATCTTCAAAAAAAAAAAAAAAAAGAAAAGAATTGGTAGCATCCAAGTGAAGCATCTCCTTTTGACCTAAGTGTCCAAAGTCAACTTGCCTTACCTGAACAGTACGTCCTGTTTTCACCAAATCTATGCTGCTTCCCTAAATGCAGGGTGCAATACTCTGTTCCCCTGGCCTGCTATGTCTATTGTTTTTGAGCTCTGATCTTTTCACTCCTCTTGGACACCTTTCTTGAGATGGCTCTTTTTGCAAGTCATTGCAGGCACATCGGAAACTCCTATGCTCCCTCTGGTGGCAGCACAAAAGACTGGCTGAAACTGCTTGCCCTTGCAACGGCTTGGGTCCCATTAATCAATAACCCTGTGGGTCCCATCTCTGTGGGTCTATACTGTGCAGAGAGCCTGAGGGCTTTCAATCCTGTTTTAGAGATAGCAATAATTAACAACTCAAGGCAGCACCATTGATTTATTCATTAGTGAGCAAATGAATGAATGAACTCAAGAGTTAAATGAGTGTGACACAGATTAAGTGCCCCTCCTATAACTCCATCAGGATATAGTATTTTTCTTAGATCTATTCATAGCTCCAAACTCTCTTGCCTTTCATTTTACAATCTTTCCTCTCTTGCAACCTCCTTCCTTTTAGAATATAATGTTTATATAATCCTTCGTGCAGAATTTCCCAACTGATAAAAATAACAGTGGTACTGAGTAACTGATTCCTCACCCCTAACACATGCCCTTTAAATGGTCGTATAAGGCTTGAGGAAACTGGAGTCCCTGGACTGATTGCCTCTGGCAGTAAGCAGCCTTTCTGATCACCTGTGGGTTCTCTACAAACATTATCACTTTTTATATGTGCTATGGTGTGACAAAAATGAAAATCAATGCCTTAGTGCGTGACGTATTGGTGTAAGTGTCCAAGGTAAGACTCAACTTTTGGCCGCTTCTTCCCTGGTGATATCTAGATAACGCCTCTAGTAGGAGAGACAATGAGAACAAGCCAGGACTAAAATCCACTAATCAGACCAGTTGCTCAGTACTAGTGATAAACAAATGTCAAGCAACAGGATATATTGGAGTATATGAGGAAGCTATTGGTATAAAACTAATTTGGCCTCATTTTGTTTTTTCCAAAAGGGCTTGATGTGGCAGTTGAGCATGCATTGTATATCTGCTGTAAGCATTTGTTTTGTCCCAAAGACAAGAACAAATGCCCTTAAGATAAAGGTGCAGCTTCCCCCACTTTGGCATTTCCTTAAGGATAAGCATCTCTCCCTAGACTAGGAATTGATTGCTGTGCTCAGCTGTGACTACCCAGCTAGAGACAACAGACCTGCTACCTGCTGTGTCCATCAATCACTGTGCCAACAGGGCAATCTCTTGACTATTGCAAAAGAGACATTTCAATCATATGTGATACGTGCTCTTTGACTGTATAGAACCACTCTCTACGCCCTCACTTCTTTGGAGTGCTCCATTCCTTTGTGGAAGGACTCTCCCAGGCTATGTGGTCCTCAAATCTGGTTCATAATAAACTCACCCCAAGTATGGTTTATAGATTGGTTATGGCTTATTGGCATCAACACTAGCATTAAGACTAATATTCCATCATATAAAGTGTTTATACAGTTGTTGCCTAAGCTCAAATGCGTTAGTGAGCAAAAGGAGGTACTGTTAATAACTACTCTAGGACATCAGATATATTAACCCAGAGTTGGGGCAAACAAGGACATACGACCACAGCATAACACTGAACTAACACTTTTTTTTTAAATGTGACTTCTTTGCTTCAACAAATAATACAACTAAATGTTTCAAAAATCAAAGCAATCCAGGAGTATTTACGTAGAGAAGTCCTGCTACTCCCACTTCCCAACAGTGATACTGATTTTGGACTTCTGGCTTCCATAACTGTGGGACAATAAATATCTCCTGTTTTAAGCCACCAAGTTTGTCCTAAGTTGTTATAGCAGCAATAGGAAGCTAATGCACAGATTTTACCTTAGGAGAAGAAGATCTTTAATAGCATTTATGGAATTGGGTGACTTGATTAAAAAAAATAAAATAAAAACAGAGTTCAGAAATAGTGCAAGATCTAGCTAAGAGTTAAAATATAACTTGAATGAATTATCGTCCTGGTCACACTCCCAGATGACAACTATGGATGAGCAAAAAACTGATTTTCTTGCAAAGGAAAACTAGGGAAGTGTATTGTTTAGTTGGATGATGACTAGGTGAATGCATAAATCGTCTTGGTCAGCTCAGGCTCCCACACTGAAAGATGTTGTTCTGGTCCTTAGAGATAAGGAGATGGACAAAGACTTTTCATTTGAGTATGCCCAACACACTGTCCCCTTCTATTTGCTTTTCTGGGACTACAGACCTTACACCTATGCCTTTATCCTTGGGCCTAATATGACTTTAAAGAACATGGCTGCTATTTCTTAGTGTGGTTGCTCTTCTTCTTGCTCTCGTGCTTCTCCTTAGGAGACTTCTGACCATCTTCTAGACTGAATTATTAGGGTATCAACCTGGCGGGAACACTTCCTTGAAGATTTTGAATGACTTTGAGGATTAGAACTTGAGATGATGGGAAGCCACACAAGTTTATCTAGACATCTTGTGTTTGTGGGAGTTCTCACATTTTCTACTAGCGAGCTTTTTACACAATGACCTAAAACCCCTCTTAATTGGCCATTGCCCATAAATCAGTAAAACTGCACAATTTTGAGCATTACTTTAGTCCATTTATTAAAATTCCAATTACACAGTTTGGATAAGGGAGTATTGTTAGGGATTACTTTTATTTGAGTCAGCAATTTGCATGATGTCTGCTGGAAAATCAACAGAGGGTATCAGATCACATGAATTGGTTTCTTAGAAAGGGCAGAAATATGTCCTTATCATGGTCATTCCTGCCATGAGTTCCTCTAGTCTCCAAACTTTGAATTGGGGCCCTCTGTGAACTCTCTTTATGTTCCTGTCTACTCTTTACTTAAGATAGCTTGAAGCATCCATATAACCAGGAAACTAAAGTCTGTAAGAGAACAATGAACACACACAAGTAGGCTATTACTCCAGATCCTCCTTGATTTTTCCTAACTTACTCCTGCTTTAGTGGAGTTATTCAGATGGTTTCAAATCTAAACTTCAACTTTTTCCTCTATGATGTTGCATTTGGATTAAGACAATCAGCTTTTTTCTTCTCATAGATGGCCTCGAATCATTTGGCTGCAATAGCTATCTTTTGGGACTCTTCTTCCAGTCATGGCCACATTCTTCTTGCAGATGAGCTGGTGGGTTACCACAATACTGTCTGCTGACTGGTGCCTTTTATTTGATATCTCAGGGCTTATGATACTCCAGAGTGCATCCACCATGTCACAGAAAAATCCTGAAGGACAAGGGAAAAGAACTGTGTTTTGTGCATCTTATTTTCCCCAGTTCCCAGAATAAGACCTGGGCATAAAAGATGTTTAAAAGATGTATTAAATGAAGGAATGAATGAATGACTGTGATTTCCCATATTTATTACATTATTTTAGTATTTGGCAAGACTTTCAGAGTCTGGCTCGTAAAAGGAGAATGTAGGAATACCAACGTGGTGTGCAGATATACAGAACTAAAAATAAGTATTAAAGTGGCCACTCTGAGTCCAGCACAACCATTAATCTGAAGAATCTAGACAGATGGCTAATCTATACACATCCATGAAATAAGGAGAAAACGAAGAGTCTTGGTGTTTGGGACTGTGAAGGACGCAGTAATTTAGTCAAAGAGCAGTGACAACTATTCATCCTAGACAAAGGTCAGGTATTTCAGATGAAGAAGGATGTAGGCTCAATACTGCTTGAGAATAAACCAGGCTCTCTGTCCAAATACTTGAGTTTTTGTTTGCTTTTCTTTCCTCAAAGAGACTTTTCCAATTCTGAAGTTACATTAGCACTCTCAGAAGCAAATATCTTCTTTTCCTTTTGCTCCAACATCTCCAGTCCCTGTAGGAAGTTTCTCCAATGGGATGTCAGAACGTCCAATAATTTCCTTCATTTTAGTGTTGATACACTTGTTCATATTTTACAGTCACCACTTTATATTACATTTAATTTAGCAACCGTCTTGTCTCTACCTTTGATTCTGAGAAAAAGTACATTTGATCTATAAAAGATTCAAATTCATTACTTCCGATAATAAATGCTTTTATTCTATTATTTTTCTAGATTCCATATTCATCCAAGCACATGCTCACAGATAGTTCCCAGCTGAGGTCAGAGCTCAGATGCTAATCTCAGGGCTTTTGATATAAAGATAATCTCAGGGCTTTTGATGGATATAAATAAAAGTGATTACGAAAAAGTGGATAAGCCTCATGAGGAAGTCCTGGGAAATGATTATAGTGGTGGTGATATAAGTAATGGCAACAATACTGGTAACAGAGACTGAGAACAATGCACTTAGAACAGTATATTAGGTATTCAATAAACAACGATTAAATCAATGAATAAATGATAGAGGACATAATGAAGGTAGAGATAGTAGTGAGACTAATGAAGGTAGAGATGTTCAGCCCAGAATTGATAGTGGTGCCTGAGTTGATTGTGCCCATAAGGTAATGAGGTTAGTTGTGATCGGAAAGAAAAGTTGGATGAGAAATTTCCCTGTAAGGAGAATTTTTAAAAGATGAAATTCACTTCTGGGATGCTCAAGATGTAATTCTCCATTTGTGCACAAAAGTATGCAAGTTGTATTATCTCTCCCCATAGAAAGCTATATGGAACTTGCAAAAAATTTCATGGCCCGAGGAGGCAATGTCCCTGAGATTGGATTCCAGAGCCCAACAGTCAGGGTTGCAGAGTTGAGAGTCATTTGGGAAATGGAGCTGAGCTGCTTCACTTTCCTGTGCCCAATCTCCTGCCCCATAGGAACCCCTACTGAGAGGTAACCACACCCAGCAACCCCAGGGAACACACAGCAAGGAGCACCTGGGAGGCCAGTATTCCCAGAAATATGAAATATAAGAGGGAAGTCTTTTGGAGGCAGAAAGAACATTGAAAAAGAAGCTACAAGTCTTAATATCATCAAAACAGTCAGGTAATGGACAGGGATGGTGAAGCAGAGATGAAAGAAGCTGAAGAGAGGACTAGGAATGGGCTTTGATCTTTCATAGGTGAGGCCTATTACATGTGTGGGAAGAAAACTCTTAGGACATAAGTGTACATCATCTATCTCCACCATCACCCCAAAGACATTTTTCAGGGGCTTTAGAGAATCGCAGACTACCAGGGCTGTGTGTAACTTTATGAGGCATCTATTTAAATTTCTTCAGTTTAGAGAAGAGAAGGTTGTGGTAAGGAAAGGAGAAATTGCCAGGTTCAACGTCATTTTGAGTTAGTGGTAGAGCAAGTTTAGAAAGCCAATTCCCAAAGAGAATGTGTTTTGTCTTGTTCTACAGCCCTTTAGACTGACATCATAGGGTCCTGACTTCATCAATTCACACACAACTCCTAAAGACATTCTGGTACATAATTCCCTTTGGGAGTCCTTCCTTAAAATGCACCAGTATTTACACTTCTTTTTTCTCCCATCTTTTCCTCCTACAGCCCTTACTGAGAACATTCTTGAATTCTAGAGAGGTTCCACAAAGGAGACTTAGCAATCACATTTTAGAAAGTATATGTCTCCTTTCCCACAGTTTAGTACAACTGATTGTTGGATGTAGGGTGTATGGTACAGGTGGATGCTTTAAAGAATTGTAGGAAATTTCATTTTAACTGTAAGAAGATGAGTGTGAAAATTTTCCTATCTCTTCTGTTGCCCAGTGGGGCACGTGGGAGAAAATCCTCGGGCCTGAGACTCTGGTGTCACATTCTATACAACTGGAAAAGTGCTGGGCTGTGAAGCAGGAAACATGGACTCCACTCTGACTTTGTCATCAGCAGACTGTGATATTATGCAAATAACTTCTGCTTTCTGGTCTTCAGTTCCTCTTTTGGAAAGTGAGGGAAGTTGGTTTGATAATGTGTAAGATATTTTTAGGTGCATATGTTCTATACTTCTGACTCTGGGGAAATTTCTCGAGAAGAATCTTGAAGTAGTTAACTTTCTGTCTCTACCTTTCATTCCTAGGAATCATGGATCATGTCAACCACACGTGGATCCAGAGTTTCATCCTTGTTGGTTTCACTGCCACTGGAACTCTGCGACTTCTTGCATTTTCGGGGACCCTGTGTATCTATCTCCTCACTATGGCAGGGAACTTGTTCGTCATTGTCCTCATTCAAGCAGATTCTGGACTATCCACACCCATGTACTTCTTCATCGGT
>NW_025795712.1:0-1117 GCF_021613505.1 Equus quagga
CACTCACTCCAAGGCGACTGGCCAACACATATCCTGGGTTGTACTTTATAGAATATTTCTTTAAATATAAAAACAAAAAGGTCAATTATGGAAACACAAAGCATTCAATCTTATTTCTTTACCTTTAAAAGCTGGAGATAATCAAGACATCACTAACCATTGGACTGTGGCAATATAACGATTCTCAAAAGTAAGTGATCCATTTCCCCCTTTTTTTTTGAAAGGATCTGTAGGCAGAATTTTTCTGCTCCTCTCTCTCCTTTAAGGACAGAATTCCCAAGGATGGATGAAAAGGGGAGGAAATATACAGTTTGTGAAACTCTCTCGAAAAATAAACTTTACTCTAAGTACTAAATGGCAAACTCTGCAGGCAAGAACTATTTAAAAAAAATAAATAAATAACTTTCATATTCCAAGTAGAGACTGGCAAAGTACCTCGGACAAAATGAGCCTTGATAATGATTACATTGAATTAAAATATGAATATGTCAGCCAACTAGTTGCTACTGAGCAAAATTGAAGTGTCCTTCATATATGGATATAAGTAACATTTGTTTCCCCTAAGATTTACTATCATGTGAAAGTAACAAGTATGTATAGGCTCATAATTAATACAGTCAATGAAATGTAACCTTAATTTGTATACTGAAGACACTATGAAGACTGTCAAATTAAAAAAAAGTATCAGATCATATAATTTTTAACCAAAAAGCCAATTACTCACAAATCCAGTACCAACAAGTGTAATCTATCATATACTCCTAACATAATGTACATAATACATACAAATTTATTTTATATGAATTTTATATCTATATACATTAATATTTATATGAATTATATGAATATTTTATATGATTAAAAAGATATTTTATCACCAACAAAAACAAAATTTCCAGAGATTGGTAAGGAATTAATTCAGTCACCATTTTATTTTTAATGATCATGTCTACAACGACTCCCAAATGGGTAAATTTTTTCAGTGGGCTGGAATATAAAGTCACTACTAAAATATATCAATATGTTAGCAAAGAATGCAACATAGTTTTTTGATCAAGAACATTATCAGATTTAGAAATAATACAGATAAATCCAGTATTCTTTCTGGAATAGATAG
>NW_025795713.1:0-1117 GCF_021613505.1 Equus quagga
CTATCTATTCCAGAAAGAATACTGGATTTATCTGTATTATTTCTAAATCTGATAATGTTCTTGATCAAAAAACTATGTTGCATTCTTTGCTAACATATTGATATATTTTAGTAGTGACTTTATATTCCAGCCCACTGAAAAAATTTACCCATTTGGGAGTCGTTGTAGACATGATCATTAAAAATAAAATGGTGACTGAATTAATTCCTTACCAATCTCTGGAAATTTTGTTTTTGTTGGTGATAAAATATCTTTTTAATCATATAAAATATTCATATAATTCATATAAATATTAATGTATATAGATATAAAATTCATATAAAATAAATTTGTATGTATTATGTACATTATGTTAGGAGTATATGATAGATTACACTTGTTGGTACTGGATTTGTGAGTAATTGGCTTTTTGGTTAAAAATTATATGATCTGATACTTTTTTTTAATTTGACAGTCTTCATAGTGTCTTCAGTATACAAATTAAGGTTACATTTCATTGACTGTATTAATTATGAGCCTATACATACTTGTTACTTTCACATGATAGTAAATCTTAGGGGAAACAAATGTTACTTATATCCATATATGAAGGACACTTCAATTTTGCTCAGTAGCAACTAGTTGGCTGACATATTCATATTTTAATTCAATGTAATCATTATCAAGGCTCATTTTGTCCGAGGTACTTTGCCAGTCTCTACTTGGAATATGAAAGTTATTTATTTATTTTTTTTAAATAGTTCTTGCCTGCAGAGTTTGCCATTTAGTACTTAGAGTAAAGTTTATTTTTCGAGAGAGTTTCACAAACTGTATATTTCCTCCCCTTTTCATCCATCCTTGGGAATTCTGTCCTTAAAGGAGAGAGAGGAGCAGAAAAATTCTGCCTACAGATCCTTTCAAAAAAAAAGGGGGAAATGGATCACTTACTTTTGAGAATCGTTATATTGCCACAGTCCAATGGTTAGTGATGTCTTGATTATCTCCAGCTTTTAAAGGTAAAGAAATAAGATTGAATGCTTTGTGTTTCCATAATTGACCTTTTTGTTTTTATATTTAAAGAAATATTCTATAAAGTACAACCCAGGATATGTGTTGGCCAGTCGCCTTGGAGTGAGTG